>NC_133618.1:225573871-225873871 GCF_048593235.1 Sminthopsis crassicaudata | reverse complement strand
GGAACTGGAATTGGAAGAGAGATTTATTATTTGGAAAAAGGGGTACTAAATGAGAGAAACTGTGTATATATAAGGGAAAAATGTTTTTCAGAGGCCAAGTAGTATGGAAGAAGGAAAAAAAAGGAATGATGTAAACTAGGAATTCATTTTTATAGCATTTTTTAACAAAGTACTTGCCTCACAACCCTAGTACAAGTAGTATTCCTATTTCATAGAGGAATTGAAGTTGAGAGGCTAAATGTTTTTCAGGATCACACAGCTAGAAAGCATCTAAACTGGGCCTGGAACTTGGGTTTCCTAACTCCAAATTCTGCCTGTAAAACAAGATATGGGCTAGTCTTTGCACAGCCATAGCCTTCTAGAGTATAGATGTGTTGAACTGAGATGAGACAAAGGAGAAGAGGGAGTGAGAATATTTCTTTTGGGGAAAAATTAATAAGAGACTGGGGACATTTCCTATTTCCAGTAGCAAGATTAGTGTCTGAAAGAATGTTGCTGATGGATTATCAAAGATTTCATGATGTTAAAAAATTTAAAGGATTTCCCAAAATATGAATGTGTTTCAGCAAAGTATGCATTTCCAAAGGACCACTTCTTACTAGGATATAGTGGGCTACCTAGGCAGGTGCAGGACAGTCTTAGGTGGGCTAGGTTATACACAGGGATACTCCTCCTCCCCTCTATTGTAAGTGACAAAGGTCCATAGGAAGAAAGAGTTTCTGTGAAGTTTCTCCCAGGAAGAGCCAGTACCTGTGGATTGGCAGGTGCTCCGTGCTGCACATAGAGAGCTAGTGCCTGAGCACAGCCCCCCTCTCGGATCAGGTGGGTTGAATACAATGCCACGTACTTGTGCAAGATCTTGTAGTTCTGTCCAGAGAAGAAGATGGAGGGGAGAAGTTTGGGACCAGAAAGACTTGGAAGCATGGGTATATTTAAGAGAAAAGGAGGATGTGAACACAAGTGGAATAGCCTTAGACACAAACTCTACAAGCAAACGAAGGAAAGTGGAAGCAAAGGGCTAGGGATGGGGTGATGGGAACACTTACCTGCTTGGTGGCTGTTTCAATGCATTTATCCCATTGACCCTGCTCCACATACAAGTCCAGAGCAGCCACGACATCCACACCTACAAGCTATTGACAAATTGAAGAGAAAAATTTCCATGAGAGCCATCTTTCTTTGGTCCCTTCTTGAATTCTGTATCCTCACCAATTTTGGCATTTTCTGGTAACTCACCGAATCCACTTTGCCCTGGTTCTTCAGGAACTCTTTATATTGCTGGTCCACATAGTCCTCATACCTAGGGAGACAGGCTTAATCTCTTAATTGCTAGAAGCTATATCCCATTTCCATTTCATCCTTAAAAAAAGTGAAAGGTTTCTAAGTAAAGGGTGGGGTTTTGCATTTACCTGGGATCTAATTCCTTGGCCACTCGCTTGGCCTTGTTCCATTCTTCACCCTCCATGAAAGCATCAATTGCTTCCTTAATTAGGTCTAAGTTCAGATAGAGTTCTGCTGCCTATAAAGTTACAAATCAATTATTAGAGATTATCTGTCATCTCTACTTTTTTTAATAATACATATTCTTCTCTTTCCCAGTCACATCTCTAGTCTGTATTTTCTTGAGTTCAGGGACCTCCACCTCTGCCCTGCCCCTAAACCATTGCAGCCTCCTTTATATTCCCCTCTGCCCTGTCCCCCAGCACCCCACTTACAGCACTATGCTTCCCAATTCCGATCAATTGGGGACCTACAGCCCGAACAACTTCCAGACTACGTTGTGGCGGTAGGAACTTGATGGAGAGTTCAGCAGCCTGGAGGGAAAAATTAAAAGGAAGCAGATAAGACAGCCAGATTCTGATACAGCTCTCACCATTTTTATTTCATAGAACATAAGTGGACTAATTCCTATGAATGTTCCATGTAAGCCATCTCTCCTGTCACAAATTCCTCTGATGCTTTCCCTTCCATAACATTCTTTAAAATCTACCCACTGATTCATAATAACCTTCACATGACCCAACAAATGGCCTGTTTCTATAGTTATCCCAACTTCCTTTTTGCATTAAGAATTCTTCACTCCATGGGGCAGCTAGGTGATAGTGGATAGAGCACCAGCCTTGAATTCAAGAGGACCCGAGTTCAAATTTGGTCTCAGACACTTAACACTTCCTAGCTGTGTGACCCTGGGCAAGTCACTTAACCCCAGCCTCAGGAAAACAAAACAAAACAAAACAAAAAAACCCAATTCTTCACTCCAGAAAAATAAAAAGAATATTCTACTCTGGAACTCAAATTGTTAGTCAATAAGCACTTGTTAAAGTATTTCCTATGCATCAGGCACTGTGCTAAGCTCTGGGGATGCAAAGAAAAGTAAAATTGGTTCCTGTTCTTAAGGAGTTCATCTTCCAATAGGGAAAACAATATGCAATAACTATGTACATAACAAGATATATTCAAAGTAAATGGGAGGTGCTCTCCGAGAAAAGGTGCTAGCTGTGGGGAGGATTGGGAAACACCTTTTGCAGAGGTGGGACCAATAAACTGTTTTGATGTACATCAGGTGGAGAAGATGAAGCAGAAAAGCATTTCAGGTGTGGGGGACAGACAGAAGGCAAGGAATTGGGAAATGGAAGGTCATAAGGGAAAAACAGCAAGTAGACTTGTATTTCCAGATTGTAGGGTATGTAAGAAAAAAGTAAAAGGTAAGACTAGAAATAGAGAGGGGGCCAAATTGTGAAGGGCTTTTCAAGTCAAGCAGAGGTTTTGTATTTGATTATAGAGAGATTATATTGATTTGATTATAGAGAGCCACCAGTTTACTGGAATGGAGAGGTCAGACTACTGCTAACATGGAACAAGGAAATGTACTCCCCAATACCTTGATTATTTTTGGGCTGCATAAAGGAGAGAACAAACTAAATAATAAAAGTTTATGCTTTCACATACAAATATATATGTAATTGAATGTGTTTGCTCATAATTATTTAATTTATAATAAATTATTTTTAAGTGACAGTTTGGAATTAGCTAATCCTTAGCAACTTCAAGGCCTCCATCAAATTAATCCATTCACCATCATCCCTTCATATACTGTGGCCTAATTCAGTAAGTGCAAAGGAAAGTGACCATTCAAGGAGCATTCACCTAATACAGGTATTCTATTTGCTTGCTGGGTATGTAAAGACAGATCCTGTCCTATTCCACCCATCCCATACACATACATAGATCCTTCTAGCAAGGAGCTAACAACCTAACAGGAAAAGACTAGTGCATTAATAATTGGAATACAAGGAGGATTTGATAAGTGAAAAAAGTAGTCAAGGCACAACATTGTGAAGAAATCTGAGGAGAAAGAAACTACTTTGAGCTTTACAGCAGAGCAGGAAAGGAGTCATGGAATTTGGATTGTGTCTTAAAGGGGCTGTCAAATGGAGGAATTGAGGTGGAGAACTCATTTCAGACATGAGGCACTGCAAAAGTAAAAGCAGAAGCAAAAGAACAAAAATGTGGCATGGAAAGTAGTCATTTTAAGTTGGGATATAGGAATTTGTTTGGTAGGTAGTGGGTTTTTTGAAGTAGAGGAATGAATGTTGTCAGAAGGGCACATTTGGTCTTTAGAAAAAAAATTTTCTCAATAGTATTTTATTTTCGCAATTACATGTAAGGATAGTTTTCAGCCTTCATTTTTTAAAGACATTGTTTCCCAAATTTTTCTCCTCTTCTTTACCACCCCCTCCTTCCCCAAGGCAGCAAGCAATCTAATTATAGGTTAAAATGTGTAATCCTTTAAAAAAATATTTCCATATTTGTCATGTTGTGCAAGAAAAATCAGACCCAAAAGAAAAAACCATGAGAAAGGAGGAAAAAAAACACAAAAAGATGAAAATACTATGCTTCAATACATATTCAGTTTCCATAGCTTTCTCTCCAGGTGCAGATAGCATTTACCATCCCAAGTCTGGAATTGGCTTGCCTTGGAGTTGCTTTGAATCTCTTCATTGCTGATAAGAGTCAATTCCATCACAGTCGATCAATGTATATAATCTTACTGTTGCTGTGTACAATGTTCTCTTGGTTCTATACTCACTTCACTCAGCATCAGTTCATGTAAGTCTTTGCAGGCTTTTCTGAAATCAGTCTGCTAGTCATTTCTTGTGGAAAAATAATATTCCATAAAATTAATATACCATTATTTATTCAGCTATTCTCCAATTGATGGGCATCCACTCAGTATCCAGTTTCTTGCCATTACAGAAAGGGCTGTCACAAACATTTTTGCACATGTGGGTCCCTTTCCCTCCTCTAAGATCTCTTTGGGATAGAAGCCCAGTAGAAACACTGCTGGGTCAAAGGGTATGCAGAGTTTTATAGTCCTTTGGGCATAGTTCCAAATCGCTCTGTAGGATATTTGGATCATTTCCCAACTCCAGCAACATGTATTAGTATCCAGTTTTCCCACATCCAACATTCATCATTATCTTTTTCTGTCATCTTAGTCAATCTGAGAGGTGTGAAGTGGTACCTCAGAGTTGTCCTAATTTGCTTTTCAATAATCAAAAGGGATATAGAGCATGTTTTTCATCTGATTATAGATGGCTTTAACTTCTTTATCTGAAAACTCTCTTCATATCCTTTGACCATTTTATCAACTGGGAAATGACTTACATTCTTATAAATTTGAGTCAGTTCTCTATATATTTTAGAAATAAGATCTTTATCAGAAACACTGTGTGTAAAAATTGTTTCCCAGCTTTCTGCTTCTCAGAAGGGTGTATTTGTTAAGGAAATTCTTTTGAAAGAACAAAAAGTCAAGATAATCTCATTCATTGGAAATAATGAAAAAAAAGTGAAAAGGAAAAGCCTATAAATATCAGATCTAAAAATATATTACAAAACTGGCAATCATCAGAACTACTTAATAATGGTTGATCAATGGAACATATGAAGTATTTAAATAGTACTCAATCCTATCTATTGGATTAAGAACACACTATTCAACAAAAACTGCTGCGATAATTGGGGAACATATTGGCAAATACAGATTTAGACCAAGAATTCTTAACAGGGTATTCAGACTGTGGACAGATTTTAGGAGGAGTTATGACCTTGAATGTGAAGAAAATTACATCTAATTTTCACTAACCTCTCAATTTTAGAATTTCTTTTACACCCCCCCCCCCCCCCCCCCGGGTCACACAACTAGGAAATGTTAAGTGTCTGAGACCAGATTTGAACTTGGGTCCTCCTGAATGCAGAGCTGGTGCTCTATCCACTGAGCCATCTAGCTGCCCCAATTTTAGAATTTCTTTCAAGTTATGGAGCAGTAAGGTAATAAGTCCTTACATAGTGCCTATGTGCCAGGCTTTTTACAGATCTCTCATTTGATCCTTACAACAACTCTATAAAGTTTAAGTACTGTTATCCTATTTTATAGCTGAAAAACTTGAGATTAATATCTATCTATGCAGATATATAAATATATATGTATATATTGGTATAATGTCTTGCCTAGTCATACAGCTACTAAATATTTGAAGACAGATTTGAATTCCATTTTTCCTGACTCCTTGCCCAATCCTCTGTGCACTATGGCATCCCATAGCTGCTTCTTTGTTTTAAAACTTTATTCTGAGAAGGGGTTACAAAGCTCTTTATCTAAAGAGGTCCATGATCCACAAAAAACTAAGCCTAAGTATTTTACCTCATATCTAGAGAAATTTGAAATGAATACATGTCTTCAATATAGAAGATCAATAGAGAAGCAAGGAAGAAAATATTATGGTCAGGGGAAGAGTTCATTACCAAATGGCATAAAGTGGATCCCAGAAGATAAAACAATCAATTTTGATTATATAAAACTTTGGGTTGCCCAAACAAAACCAGTGAAGGGGGAAAAAATCTCAATATCAAGTTTCTCTGTTATATTTAAAGAATGTATATCTAAGATATATATCTATATATTCTAACTTAATAATAATTAAATATATGTTAAGTTAAAGCATCTAGTTTTGAGATTCTTTCTTACAGTCACCAGATAAAATTGATGAAAACAGGTATACTATCTCCCTTCCACTCCAGACAATTGGGACCAAGTGACCTGCCCAGGGTCATACAGCAAGTAAGTGTTGAGTGTCTGAGGTTATCCACTGTGCCATCTAGCTGCCTCAAAAAGATACCCTGTTGATGAAGCTTTTGAACTGAGTTTTGGAGACAGTTTGGAACTATGCCCAAAGAGCTATTATGTACACTCTGATCCATTGATACTAGTACTAGGTTTATACCCCCCAAAAAGAACTGTACAAAAATATTTATAGTAGCTCTTTTTATGGTGATCAAGAACTGGAAATTAAGAGTTCTCTCATGAATTGGGGAATGATTAAACAAATTATGATCTATGAATGTAATGTGTTATGATTTAAAAAATAACCAACAAAATAATTTCTGAGAATCCTAGTAAGATTTCTATGAAATAATGCAGAGTGAGATAAGCAGAACTTACATTTCTACAATAATAACATTCTACAATAATAAAGTAAGACAGACAACTTTGAAGGACTTAAAGTACACTATTTAACTCCTGACAGAGAAGTGATGTATATACAAGGTAGAAAACAAGACATACATTATTGGACATGGCCAATGGAGGAATTTGTTAGAATATTTGTTTTCTTCCAATTTGGTGGTGGAGAGAAGAGATTTGGGAGGAAGAAAAGAGTTAGGGACAGAGTTACTGAAAAATAAGAAGTAAAAAAGTGCCATTAATGCATTTTGAAATAAAATGAACAGGAGAAAAACTAAAAACAGCCAGAATTTTCAAAGTTATATGTTGCATTTTTTATAAATTTAAAATGCAAAGCACGTTAAATATAGTATTTGAAATTTAATGTACAAAGTCTTCTTTTTCTGTTCTAGTTTATAATGAAATACCCATTTTACTTGGTATATGTTAAGGATAATTTTTTCAAAAGGAAGATTAGTTTACAATGGTATGAATGAAGATTGAAGATATATTAGAAGCAGAAAAATCCATCAGGAGTGAATTACAGTAATCTTAAGTGACACAATGAAGGCAGGACCAGGATAGTTTTAATGGTAATATAGAAACAATGTCAGAAATAGAATAGACAGAATTAGCAATTGAGGAACTGAAGGGAATGGGAAGAGTCAAAGATGACTGCACTTAAGAGCTTAAAAGAGCAAATTGCAGATTTGGAAAGGAAGATTAGTTTTGGGCAAGTAAGATTGATTGCTGATGGGGCCTACTGGTGTAGTTTTCAAGAAAGCTTTGAGGAGGGTTTGGGAGCTGAACAACAGATGTGGATATCATCTGCATAGAGATGATACCTAAAGCTGAGGGAAAATATGATATCAGCAAAGAACAGTGTAAAGTTGAAAAGAGGGTTAGGGACAGGAACATATTGGTCTTCTCAGGACCATCACTGTCTCATGTGGCTTGTCTTCATAACTACAACAAGTTTCTTTCTCCTGCTATCTGGAAATTGCTTCCATTTTTCAAAGTTTAGGGCAATATTCTTGTAGAAAGCCATGCTTTAATTTAAATCTCATACAAGTGGACAAGAATATTTTCCCAGTATGGCAAAAATATCTCTGTTGTGTATCTTTTCTTTACCAGTTTAGAAATGAAGCTTACCAGAGGTGATCTGAGGGAAGACTAAAAATTGGTTAAAGTTTGTCCCCTAGCTTGGTGCCTTTCCTTAGCTTCCCTTTTAGCCATCCCCCCCCCCTCCTCTCAGTGATATAGCCCATCTCATTCCTTCACATTCTCAGTCTCCTGTCTGCTGCTTTGTATCACTGCTCCTCCCCTCATCTCATCAAACAAGAAAATATTTTGTAGCAATTTTACAATTATTGATGGATTTCTTGTTGAATTTGCCCCAAGTTCTTTCCAATCTCTGTATATGTATATGTATACTATGAATTTCAGGCATCAGACAACAGGTAGGAAAGGTATTTTGGAAGGCAGGAGCAGAGAAACTCAGAAATCGTCTATTCCCTTCTCCTAATGTAAGTGACACAAAGAAGGCAGGAACCAGGGTGGTTACAATAGTAATATAGAAAGTAGGAATGGCTGCCAGAAATAAAATAGACAAGATGTGTCAATGGAGGAGTTGAAAAGAATGGAAAAAAATCAAAGATGGCTCTGTAATCAAGAGCTTGAATAACTGAAAAAGCAATTGAGTACTACTATCATTAGGGCAAGGAATAGATTTGGAGAACAAAAGAAAGAGGAACAGATGTTTTATTCAATGAAGAAAGTAAGGTCCAAACTGATAAAATATCACTGGTTACAGAGTAAGGATTTAAACTCAGCTCCTTCAGTTACCAGTTCAGTATATTTTCTATTATATTTTCTGTTGTTTCTGAAACCATATTAGAGCCACATGTATAAGCTTGATTTAATCCTTTTAGAGTGAGTGCTTGGCAATAAGGAGAAGTCAAGTGAGGATCTGCTGTGCCTCCAGATGACTCCCTGATTCTCTAGGAAGAAAAAAAAAACAGGAAATGCCTGCAGGTGCCCAAGCAGTATCTAATAGTCTGTGTTCTGCCTTCACCAGATCCTTCTCATAATTAGCCCTCAAATTCTTGTTTAAACCCTCCTTTCTCCATGAAGAGGTTCTCCAGTACCTAAAAGTAAGTTAGCACTTAATTATATATCCTGCTTGACCAATGTAAAAGGTTCATTAGCCTCCAAATGGTTTGTGAGTTCCTTGAAGATAAAAACAATGTTTTTAGTTCTCTAAATCTTTTCAGTATGTGCCACAGTTAATATATTCTGGAGAGCCAACGGGGGGAGAAATGAGACTCCATGGAAATACCTTTGTAGTAGCTTAAGAAAAAATGGGCAGGTAAGGGAGGATTTGGGTCTCTTACCTTCATCCAGCACTTCTCTACAAGGTTACCAGCTCCACTGGCACCTCCAGAATCACGCACTTTAAGATAGCAATCAACAGCACGGTTGTATTCACCCGCCTGCTCCCACTGCCGTGCCTGCTCCACCAGTCCCTCCATACCCCTGCAGAAGGGAAAAAAGAGTCCACCACTAAAAGAAAGTGCATACATGAAAGATAATGTAGGGCTGGGGAACTGAACCTCTAAGACTCCTAACTGCCAGAGCTTCCTGCACATATCTGTGCTTTTCCCCATCCTGGCCTTCTATTTTCCAGTTTCCTTGGCGGTGTGTACCTGGCACCCTTCTTGGTGGCTTCCCGCTCATACTCTTCCTGCAGTGCCTCCAGCTGCCCAGGCACGTAATCCTTACAGATTCGAAGAGCATCACTCCAAAGCCCAGCCTCCTGTTAATAAGGGTTTCAAGAAATTTTAGAGGACAGGAAACACTCTAGGCTCCTTCCTAGCAGCCCACCTGGTTTGTTGTCCCAAATCTCTCGGTCTCTCTCTCCTGTGTGCCAGACTTTCTTTGAACTGAATATCTAGGCCCTTCTACTCTCTACCCCCTTATTTGGCTTTTACTGAAGCTCTGTACCTTATAATAATTGAGGGCCAGTCCAGGTCTCTGGGCCCGAAGCAGGAGTCCTTCAGCTTTTTGAAAATCTTTCTCCTCTAAGGCTCCCCGAGCCTGTCCCACTAGCACCTCAGAGACACTGTCAGGGTCATGAGCCTCAGCTACTCGTTGAGCTGCCTCCCAGTCCTGGTTGTGGACAAACCTGTCATAAAAATCAGTATTGAATATTTAAAAGGAGAAAAAAGTACAGAATAGAATTATTTGAAAAGCCAGGATATGTAGAAAAGACTACATCCTACATGAAGAGCATAGAGTTTACTAATATTAGACATGAATGAAAAGATCTTGGGAATGGTTTCTGTGTGGGAAATATGAGGAAGTCCCATGGGAGTTACTTACATGAGGACAGCCTCTTTGGGCTTTCCTGCTCGGATAAACTCTGCTTCAGCCTCTTCAAACTTACCCTGTTCAGGGAAAGGAAGGGAGAGGCCACATTAGTCAACAGCTTCTAGGGGCCATGAGCTTCTACTGACATTAACTTAAGGATGTAGAAAGAAGATTCTGGAACCAGGCCATCATACCTCATCTTCCAGGTACATGGCATATCTTAGGTGAATCTCAGGGGTTTTATGCTTGAGGGCAAGTCGAGCAAGTTCAAAAGCAAAATCAAAGGAGCTGGAATAAAGATGAAAATAAAGTTTTTCTACTTCAGTCCTTATATTTGCAAAAGAAAAACAAAAACTGAGAAATAATGGTGATAAATTAAAAAGATTTAGAAAATGATAAATGGAAAAAGCCCAAGAGAAACGGAAAGGGTGTTCTTTGTCATTTTTTGACCCTCCAGAAAGTCCTTTCAAAGAGGAGGCAGAGGGACACAGACATTACTACTGGGCTTAAAGGACTGAAAAGGAGAGGAAGCACAAAAAAAGTGGGTAAGATAATATGTATGAGAACACCAGGCCAATCAGGAGAGATTCTTTCCCCCCCCCCCCAAATGTGCTTGATTCTCACAGCATTAGTTTTTATAATCAATGGGATTGCCCCATGTTTTCAATGGGATGACTTCAATAAATTAATGCTGTCTCTCACCCTATTATCTCCTGAGGCCTTATCAATATTATTATGAAACATCACCTGCCTTAAATCAAGTGACCTAAAAATGAATCAAATAGTCTGGCATTTTCATAGCTTCAGTTTATATTAGCATTAGTCTCAATTTCTGAAGAAAATCTCACTTTGGATCTAGTGAAATAGATTTTAGCTCACAAGATTTAGTATAGATCTGATCTTGAAAGTTGATTTTCATTATTAAATGGTTGCCTTCATTTATTCCTCTACTACAAAAGGATATGCACCTCATTTGTGCCAGAATTATTAAGGCTACTCCATATCAACATCAAATTGAGTTCTATAACAGACACAGAGAAGTACCTAGAGAGATACACATAATTGTATCTACACTAAAACTTTTTCCCTTTCCTTAGAGACAAAGTTCCTTTAGGGAAAAGAAGGGAAAGAAAGCAGGAGTGATTTTACTGAGCTGCAAAATCCAGGGTCCTGTGGTTTGAAAACATTATCCAATTTCCTTGGCCAATCCTGAAGTGCTCCTTCTACTTGAAACTTTTTGGCTACCATTACATAAATGGAGTCTCCTTTCTTTCTCAATTACCTGTCCATAAGGGTCTTCCCTGTCCTCTCATCATTGTCTTTCACTTCAGTCCAATCTTGACTGGTTTAAAAATATGGCTCTGCAAGTACATATCTTTCACAATGTTTGGGGAAAGATCACTAAAAGAAAGCCAAATTCTGAGTAACTGAAAAAAAACAAAAGTGATTCTGGAAAACAGAAAATGTATATCTTCCTCCCATCAGCAGAAGTGAGTAAGATACCACTTGGGCAGAATGTTGTGTTCAATGTCATAAAAGGTCCCTATCAGATATTTTTATGTAGCTGTTGTTCTTTGTTACAAGAGAGGATTCAGTTTCAGGGGAGTGGGGACAATGATGTATTTTCAGAAACTACTATAATATAAAAATATAATGTATTAAAAAAAAAAACCTTATTTTTAAGGCCCTATGGAATGGAATTTTCACTATCCCCAGGTCATCTTTAAGGCCAACAGTGGCTGAAAGAAATTGACTTAAATTTGATTTGAATCCCACAAAGTGAGAAGAGAAAATACTTTCTGCTCCTCTTCTTGAATTCACTTTTAAGATCTCTTCTGTCACTACTAACTTTCAAACTTTTTTTCAGATTCATGGATAGTTTTGTTTTACTAATTATTATTAACAATGATAATGATATATTTATTTATAGAGTACTTTAAAGTTTACAAAGTGTCTTATAAATATTATCTCATGATAATCTGAACCAGCTATACCCAGCAAAAGAACTCTGGGAGATGACTATGAACCACTGCATAGAATTCCCAATCCCTCTATTTTTGCCCACCTGAATTTTTTATTTTCTTCATCGGCTAATTGTATACTATTTCAAAGTCCAGTTCTTTTTATACAGCAAAACAACTGTTTGGACATGTATACATATATTGTATTTAACTTATACTTTAACATGTTTAACATGGATTGGTCAACCTGCCATCTGGGAAGGGGGGAAGGAGGGGAAAAATTGGAACAAAAGGTTTGGCGATTGTCAGTGCCGAAAAATTACCCATGCATAAATTGGTAAATAAAAACTATAATTAATTAAAAATAATCTCAAAATTGATCTTCACAATTACCATGGGAAGGAAGGTGCTATTATTATTCCAGTTTTACAGGTGGAGAAACTTTTATAGCTGGTGATATTCTAAGGAAATTGTGTCATAACCTGGAGGAAAGAATGGGAAGGAGATAACTCCCATGGTATGTGAGGCTACTTCCAATGAGAGATGGGAGAAAAGGTTTTAGGTTCTCACCAGTTGTCAGCAGCATGGTCAATGGCAGCTTCCAGGAGTCCTAGTTTGTTGAGTAGTCGAACAGCAGCCTCTCCCCCAAGACCTTTTGCCCATAGATAGGCCACGTGCTTGTGGGCATTAGCACCTCCATGCGCTTTTGCCACCTGAAAGAAAGACCTTTCTGATGATCTTCCAGCCCAAAGGTGTGGTTGCTCTATTAATATCAGATCCTTATCCTTCCCCACCCCATGTGCTGAAACCTAATCTCAGATTTACCTCTAATTTAAGATATAGATCCTTAGGCTAGGATCAGAAAAAAAACTAAGCTATTTTTGAAGCTGATAATAAGTGTATGCTGAGAAGGAGAAACAAATCTGCTTCTTACCCGGTAAGCTTCTTCCCAAAGCCCACTAGAACGATACATATTCACAGTTGCCTTCCACTCCTGTGCTTCCAAATAGTGATATTCAGCCTCCTGTAGGCGGCCCTCAGCTTCCAGCTCCTGGGGAACAATAAGCCAGTGAAGAGAGAAAGGAAGATAGATACAAGTTAAGGGAAAGATGGATTGGGATGGGGAAATGTCTCACCTTGCCCAGATGCAGATGGGTGTCACTCAACAGGTCTGGATGGTGCTTCCCTACAAGGCGGATCATGTCATCATATAATTTGTGCTTTTTGAACATAGTAATGGCAAGATCTGGCTCCTCCACTGTCACATATAGCCTAGGGGTAGTGAAAACATTTTTTACCCCAGATATTTTCCCTTAGAACCATCCCCAAGAGTTGAGCAACAGTAAATACAGCATTTTTACATAGCATTTTCTAGTTCACAAAATATTTTCTTTATCAACAATGAAGTAGATATTCCCACTTTATAGATAAAGAAGAGAAGCAAATAGAATAAACATATGAAGTAGAAAGTAAAATCAGTCTAAAGAAAGCTTGACAAACTAATTAAGTAAAGTCATTCCAAAGACCTTTCAAGAATGAAAATAGAAAGTGGACAGAAAGATCTTCAAAAAACATTACAACTGTTTTTTTAATCCAAGATAGTGGAATCCTACACTTGGACCCAACTTCAGTAAGGTGTTGACAGAGGAAGTGCAAATGGAATAAAAGATAGGAATAGTACCTGAACTGGATCAAATGTAAAAAAATTACAAACTTGAATGGCAAATTTACAAAGTAACTGAAGGAAGAGAAAATGTTAAAGCTGTGGGAAAAAATCTAGGTCCCTAATTGATACCAAAAAAAAAAAAAAAAGTGAAAAGACCAATGACTACCATGCCTGATCTTCCATCTAAGAACATTCCTGAAAAAGGGTATCAGGAGGGAACAAGCAAGATATTCAACAATGGAGCATATGTCTAACATTTCATAATTGCTTGAAAAAAAAGTATTAGCTCAAAAGAAACAAATACTTTTAAGGCTCTTTTACATACAAGGTATCTCCCATTCACCTATTAAGATGGTTTCCTGGAAGAGATAACCAAAAAATCGAGTTAAAGACCCTCTGATAAAAAATGTTAGGTGTGGTGAAAAGGAGATGTATGCTCTGTGACATTAGAGGATCCAGTGAACAGTCCAATTTGAGAAAGGAAAACCAATGGAAGATACTGGTCCTCTAGATACTCTTGGGCTGATATTGTGTTGATTGCATAAAGCCCTAGGATGATCCAGAACCTTCAGGAATATATTATGTAATAACCCAAAGGAGCTTGGTCTGTCCATTCACACAAGAAGACCAAATGGATGAAGCATAAAAAGGACAAAGAACTGGGCTCAGAGTTGAAAAGGAGGAGAAAAGCAAGGTGGGTTACCATGGAGATACTTTCAAAGCATTTTCCCATAACAACCCATCTTTTCAACACAAACATTTTACTAGTGTTTCTATATGTAAGCCAGACCTGGAATCCCACTAAAACCAGGTACCGCACAGAGGGTAATAGAAATGACAAGTATGTATAGGCTGTAACACATTTTAACTAGGGAAGAACTTTGCAGAATGGCCTAGAAATGTAGCCCAGAAAGAGATGAAGAAGTGATCATGTGGCAGGAGGACAGAAAAATTAACAGTCTGAGCAGCGTCAAGGTGAGAGGAAAGAGAGGAGGCCTCTAGCATGTTGAATATGAATAGAGCCCCGCCCCCCCCTCCACTCCCATCCCGGGACAAACTTTTGGGAGGAGATGGCTAAGTTACATAGTATGGTTAAATATAGACGGACTGTGGACTGGACTGTGAGCTACTCAAGGATATGAGTAGAGAAGGGACCAGAGGTGCACTGAGGTGAAGCTGACTTGCCCATTAATAGGACCATTAAATGTTGAAGTTAGGAATCAAACTTCAGGCTATAATTATCTATCTGCTGCCTCTCCTGGGACAAGACACTAGACTTCCCCTTTTCCTAGATGCCTCCTTCCTTTCTTTCTTGGGCATAGCATAACACATGGACAACTAGACTTTGAGTCAGGAGACCTGGGGTCAGATGCTGAATGACCTCAGGGGAAGGGAAGTTACTTAACTTCTTCTCTAATATGGGAACAATGGTATTTGCATTGCCTACCCCAAAGAAGCTGTGGGGGAAGTGTTTAGAAAATTTAGAGTTTATCATTTAGTATTATCATTATTTCCTATTCTTGTCTTTCTTTCTCCCCTTACCTCTCCGCCTCTCGGTACTTCCCCTGCTTTTCCATCTCCTGAGCTTGGGTAATGTACAGCACGGACACATCTTCTGGCCTCATGCATTTCATTGCCAACTGTCCAGAGACACAGAGCCATGATGGAGTCATGGAGTCAGAAACCCTTAGGCCAAAAGGAGCCATCTGGCTGATGTGCTCCCCTTTGCTACTTTGAGAACAAGGGAGACTAAAGGGTATATAAAAGAGATGAGAAGCCAGTCATGGTTTTTGTGAATCCCCAATTCACAGAAAAGGGACTACAGCTCTTCCCGAAAACCAGAAACTACAAAGACCAGAAACTCTTCAAGAATGAAGAAACAGAATAGGAATTTCCTTTATCTTCTGCAGGGTGATTCCAATATTCCTTGCATGACTGGGGAGTATGTGCTCATTCCCCACACCTTTGGAATTTGGGATTTCTGGAGGATTTTCAGCTCCTATGGGTTCTCTGTCTTTTTTCCTTCAAAGTAATAAGTACAGCAACCAAAATTGGTTCCTTTATTCAATCTTCTCTCCGCCAGAGACTAGAAATTAACTTGACCTGACATATAGAATACTCTCAAACTGCCAAGTGCCCAGAGTAACATGACCACAATGGCAATCCACCCCTATTCCCTACCTTGTGTGCTTGCTCCCAGCGCCCTGCCTGTGTATACATGTCAATGGCATCTTTTGTCCGATCCCCTTTGGTGTAGAGCTCCTCTGCAATCTAGAAAGGAAAAGGAGGAAAAACATAAATGGACAGGGTACAGATTTGGAAATAACTGATGGGAAGAGAAAACTGAGATTAGAGGATATGGGATAATAAACTTTGCTTAATGTGAGAAACGGATTGGGAGAGACTGATATTTTCTTGATAACTTTTAGTGGAGGTAGAAAGAAAACATGGGGTTACAATTTTATATCCACATGACAGAAGAACACTAAACAACATGAAGAGAAGTACAAGGGGAATCTACCTCATACTTGTATACTCACATATAAAGCAATATACTCACATATATAGGGGACAAGGGCAAAGATCTCTGTATTTCTTAAGAGATTGTACAGAATTTGACTTAAATAAAAAGAAAGCATGAAGAGAACCCTAGACTTGGGAGTCAGAAAACCTATACTTGAATCCTGATTTTGCCACTTATAAGACTTTGAACAATCTACTCTGAGTCTGCTTTTATCTATAAAATGGGGATAATACTATCTCACAGGATGATGTAAGAGCCGAGTGAGAGCACACAGAGCATGCTGTACATAGGTTTGGTATCATGATGATGGTGGTGGATGGTCCGTTCTTGACCAACTGTTCAATAAGGCTAGTAATAATGGTTCCTCTATCTACAAAGCTCTCAGATCATGATGTAGTAAGGCTTCTAGTTCTAAGAAGAGGTTTCTGAGTTATGGGTGGGATAAGGAGGGAGTACTATTGCACAGTGAGAAGTTCTAGATTGTGCTGCTGCCTTGTAAGGTCAGATGCCTGACTCCTCACCTCGTACTCCTGGAGGGATGCGTAATGTTGGGCCACACGAGGATAGTACTTGGATGACGTAGCCCGGTCTTGCAGATCTAAGATATAAATTGCCTTCTTCCACTGACGGGCACCAAGAGCAGCCTCAATAGCCTTGATGGAGCACCTGACATTTAGGAGAGAAGAGATATTAGATGAGGCAAAGAAAACATGTTCAGATAACTAAGGATCTTTACTATCTAAATTGTCACTAAGTGTGAAAAGGAGCTATCAATAAATTATTCTGTGACTTTTGAGACCAAAACATCTTTTCTTGGTTACCATTTTATTGTAGTCGAGTTTCCCTCATTAAAAATGTAAGTTCTTGGAGGAAAAGTCTTACTTTTATATTTGTATTACCAGAATATGGTATTTCTATTACCAGGTGTATATTAAATAGCTACTAAATGCTTTTTTATTTATTTATTCAGGTTGAGATCAGAACTGTATGTTGACATAGAAAGAAATACTCCAACCTTATTCTGGAATCTATTTTCTTTCAATGCTTTGATCCCCAATTTATGTGCTCCTGTAGAATTCTTACCTCCTACCTGCAAACCTACTCTTGGCTTCTTCTTCATACCTGGCTTCAATATAGTGATTGATGGCAGCATCAAGTTGCTTCTGTTGCACCAAATGGTCCCCCCATCCCTCTTCTAGCCGCACAACCTCAGCTGGGAATGCCATGCGGGCTAACTCCACCGCTGTCAGAGAAAAGAACCCAGCTAAGACTTTCAGGGTTCAAGGCATAGAATGTGAAAAGAAAATGAGGGATAGGAAAAAATAGTGAAAAGTGAAGAATGGGAGAGAATTATAGGTAGTGTCGACTCAAAATAAAAAATATGAAGGCCAGTGAAGGAAAGTAATATATATGTCTCAATAAAAAGTGTGTGTGTGTATGGGGGGGGGTTATACAGTCAAAGTCACTGTTACCTTTCATGAATGCATTGCCCTTACAGTAGCATTCAAGGGCCCGCTGTGGATTCCGGATCTTCTCAAATAGATCTCCTGCCTATTAACATATACAGTGTTAATAGAGGGTTCCAGTCCATGTATTGGGAGAGGCAGCATAGGAAATGAAGAATTCTCAAACTAGGACTTTAGTGATCCAAGATCTCATCCCATCTCTGGCATTGCCAATGTGTGTGATCTAATATAAGTCCCTCATCCTAAATTCCATTCTGTATGATATTTAATATCTGCTAAACCTCTCTCTCTTAAGAGTTATGAAGATATGAGATAATGCTGATGAAAGCAGCAGATGTAGCTATGGTGTAGTGAATGTTGTTGGGTCCAGAGTCAGGAAGACCTGAGTTCAATTTCCACCTCAGACACTACTAGTTGTTTAACCTTGACCTTTGCTTAAAAATGTCTCAGTTTTCTCAGCTGTATGCTAATTATTATCACTGTGATCATGACTACAACTATCAACTATTGCCAACATCTATCATTGTTAAAAGCATTACTTCTCCCATCACAAACATCAGGTTAGAGAGTAAAAGAATCAGGTCAAAGAGGGCTTGAGCTATTTATCAGAGAACTCCTCCTTGCAGGATTTGGGGGTCTTAGGATCCTAGTGTGATCCTAGTGTGGATTACAGGATAAGGTGTCGTCAAGGAAACAGGAAGTTTGTCTCACCCTTTCAAACAACTCTCCCTTGATAAGGGCCGAGGTGATGTGTTCCACTAGTTCAGTGTTGGCCAGAAGTTCCTCTCGAGCCAGAATCAACCGAGCGGCTTTGGCAGGGAGTCCGGCCTTCAAGTAGAGGCTGATGGCAGCCAGCCCATCTCCCTGGTTTTCCTGTAATTCACCTGCCCTTTCTTCCTGCTGTGTATCCATCAACCACTGATAATAACCCCGGCGCAGCTTCTCCAGGGCAGGGTGGCCCTAGGGGGAGAGGAGAGAGAGAATGAAAGGTAGCACATGTTTCTGCTCTCAGGATCCCTCATTCTCCAGCTATCTGCCAGTCTCATTAGGCTCAACCACACTCCTGCTTTCTGGGCTTGTCAACAAAAGAAGAAAGTTTCTGAAGTGAGATGAGAAGGAACATTTACTTCTGAGGAGTTGTGGGAGCAGTCCTTACCTTGGCCTCAGCCACAGCAATGCATTCATCCCAGCGGTGCAGTTCTTGGTACATGGCCATAGCTTCTTCAACAGCATTCTGAGTGATCAGAGGAAAAGAAAATGGAAATAGAAAGAAGGCATGAACATCACCAAACAAGTACCAGGCCTCTTCAGCTGGGTTGCCCGAGAGTCAGCATAAGCTCTTTGACTTTCTATCACACATGTTTACAAAGCTAGCTTTAACTATAAACATTCTCCCAAAACTCAATCTTTTCAAGTCTGTAGCAGTTGCTTTTACTTCTCTGCCACTGTTTATTCACTATTTATGAGTTTTCTTCCCATCTCTTGATTACTTATTCATATTCATGCAAACCTATTACCTGTTCCAGGAAGATCATTTCTGCCAATTTGTAGTTCTTCTCTAGCATGGCCAGACGTGCTCGGACCTGATAGAAGTCAGTTCCTTCCCCACCCTGACAAAGAATAAGGAGACACTAAGGCATGTGCAAAAGAGGAAGAATGGAAAAAGAAGAGTGTAACTGGATGGCAAGAAGAAGGGTTACAGGGCTTAAGGGATCTGAGAACTGCAAATTGTGAAAATTTGAGGCCAAGAGGATTGAGGAGCTATTCTCAAGTGAAGGGATGGTAAAAAGCAAAGACCAGAAAGCTACAAATCATATAGTTAAGAAATTGAGGAAATCACAATTTGAAACACTGAAAGCATCAGAAGGCTAATACTTACATATTCTCTGGACACCTGATCTGCAATTTCATTGGTCTCATGTAGAAATCGAGCTTTTGCTACATGGCCCAAAGCAGAGAAGCACCTGGAAGAGGGTATAATGTAGCAAGGTATAAATCTCAGTGCGATTGACAAGGGCTTTGTAACAAAGGAATGCAAAAAGGTAATAGCAGGAATTGTTCCTACCCCCATGAAATTTATAATCTTAAGTCTGTTGGTGTCCTAGAAGAGGACACAGTGAGAAAAGATTTTAAGGAAGGACACAAGAAGACAGGACTGGAGCATGATTGTACCTACTTTGGTCACCTGTCTTTCTAGCTCTCAAAATTTTCAGTATCTCAATTCAGCCCTAACTTACCTTTCTGCAATATGTAGCTGTCTTACTTCCAGTGCCAATTTGCTTAATGTTTTCCACATTGCCTCTGTTTCTGGGGTCATTTCCAGAGTCTCCAAGAATGCAGCTGCTCTAAAAGTGGCATGAGGTACACCCACAGAGTAAGAAAACACAGGATACTGGAATGAATACCTTGATGGTTTTTCCTTTCTCTGAGCTTTTCTTCCCAAATAGGGTTCTTCCTTCTACTCTGGTTATAACCCCTCCCTCCTTGTGTCCTTGTCCATCCTCTCACCGGGTGTAGTTGCCGTCATCAATGGCAGTTCCAAATTCAATAAGTCCTTCATCCAGTGTATAGGCAACGGTTGTTACACCTTCGGTCACCATCACTTCTGTCTTTCCACCACCCCGTTCCAGACTCACGACATCACCCTGTGGATCCCCAGCCAGGTTCTGGATTAGCATTTCTTATTTGGATTAATCTCCTAGAAAAGACTAGGCCCAGCCCTGTCCACCCCCATTTTCTTTCATTCTTGAGGGAATTATATGGCACCATGATTTTTCTGGATTCTATTTCAGGGCACAACATTTCAGCATGTATCATGTGCTCCAAAGTCCTTGGGCTAAAGTGGGACTCACTAGGCAAAACTTCACTGATGCCCAACAGTAGTAATTGTGCCAATCAGCTCAACTAGATTTTAAGGCCCTCCTGATCTACCCCAAAACTTTTTGGTAACTCCACAATTACCCTGAAGGTTTAAGTCAGGATTCCCTACTCAGTATTCTACTTGTAAGATAATTTAGAATTCTTTAAGATTTCTAATTAGGGAGGTGGCCAGTGCTGAGGGAAGAGGGAATCTGAACTAGAATGGACCAAACTCTAGGTTCTACCAAATAGGGAGGTACATCTAGATATAATTTACCTAGGTGGGGTTCTTCTAAACTACAAGGAGACTCTCTAAATTGACTTTAACCCAGACTAAGGAGCATGCTCTGGTGGCCTGCAGTGTGGCACAGACTATTTGTATTATATTTACAGAACCCTTCATGCTTCCCTAAGGCTCTCAATACCTTAGCTGAAAAATCATGAAAATTAGAACTGATGTGTACCAAAATCCAAGATGACAAATCCTTGGAACAATTGAATTAATACAATACTAGATTGGCCCTGTTAGGCCTTGTGGTTAAGGGCCTCAGGCCCCAGCGTACCCTAATAGAAGACATGGTGACCCTTTCAGGTGCCTCAATGTTGTACCACACACACAAGCTGTTTCGATTCTGAGCTACCAGCACGTCGCTTCCTGGCACCCACTGCACATAGGAGCAGAAATTCAGGATCATCGTTTTGGAGCTGCTTTCAATATCATACAAGTGCAACTGAGGAAAGGACAGATAGAGGAAAGAGAATCAGTAGGAGATGCAGTGAGGGTCTCTCCTAGTAGAACAGTAACTGGTAAATAACTTAGGATTTTGTGGTGAACGTGTGATTCTCAGAGGTAAGAGTGCATCAAGTCAGGTACCTATCACCACTCAAAGCCCTCAAGTTGCCTCCCTTTGAGTTTACTCTGGTCTGAAATATTCTGGTTCAGAAAACCTGGGGCCTGAAAGGCATGCACTGAGCATGCCTTTTAACAAAGCCCAGACCTCTTATGACCACCCACTCTATGAGAGTCTATGGTGATGACAGACCAGACTGACATTTCCAGATCAGCCCCAGAAAACCTGAGTTCTGGAGCACGGGACATATCAGAAAGTCTGATCTTTATGATTTGTTTTTCACTTAAATGAAAAATTGTCAAATTCTTTGTCTTCTGTAGAACTTCTGTAGAACTAGAATATGATGTTTTATACTGTACTGAAAGTCATCAGAATAACCTTTAAAATGTGAGTTCAGGAATTAATGAGGTAACAATAGAGAAATTATCTTAATAGTTATTTTCACTATCATATCAATGTTGGGACAGGGGCAGGCGGAGAGATTTAACAAAGGGAAAAAGTTTAGAAATGACAAAAAATCTAATAAAGGTGATATGCACTGATGATGGATCTCCTTTCTGCATCTTTCTCTTGCTGTTACAATATAATGCTACAGTGATGGCAATAGAGGGATGGATGCTGATCCCTCAGGCAACTTGGGCCAGCCCTTCCTAAGCTAGTTATTTATAGTGAGAGGAAGCAAAAAGTCATCATCATCACCAGCAGCAGCAGCAGCAGCAGCAATTCAATGGCTCCGCCTGTCCTTCTACAACCCCCTACCCATTTCTAGTACTGCTCTGTACCATACCCCCTATAAACTGTGCCTGTAGCTACTGCCAAAGTGACCAGTCCTGGAATCCAGTGTCTTACACGAAGTTTCCGATCCCTGAATAGCAACTTGTGTCCAGTCTCATTGAGCTCCAACCAATCCACACGGCTGTCATGGCTGATCGTGCCAATGTTGTAGCCACCGACCAAATCCACTGCAGAATGGAGAAGAGGGATCATGAAGGAATGAAGTATCACTGAGTAGCAAGACAGTCTGGAAAAGGCTTCAAAGGCTTCAAAGGCATAAAGTAGGCCTCAGGAAGTCTGCACTATCTGCCCTGCCACATAGTGATGTGACATTATTTTTAAAATGCTGACTCTTCTGGAATTTTGGGAGTTGAGTCCAAGTCTTTAGTGGATCCAAAGAGTTCAGGTTAGTCTAAATATTGTAATTCCTATCTGGGATTCCTTTTTTTTAAAATTTCTTTACTTTTTTTCTCAATAGTATTATACTAAGTACATGTAAAGATAGTTTTCAACATTCATTTTTTTAAGACTTAGTGTTCCAAATTATTTTCCTTCTCTCCTTTCCTTTCTCCTTCCCATGACAGCAAGCAATCTAATATATATGTACAGTCCTTTAAAATATATTTCCATGTTTGTGATGTTGTATAAGAAAAATAAGATCAGAAGTGAAAAAAATAAGAAAAAGCCAAAAACAAAAAGGTGAAAATATTATACTTTGATTCACATTCAGTGTCCATAGTTCTCTCTCTGTATGCAGATGGCATTTTCCACCCTAAGTCTAATGGAATTGTCTTGGATCACTCTTGCTGAGAAGCCTATCATATATTGATCATCACATTATCTTCTTGTTACTGTGTACAATGCTCTCTTGGTTCTGCTCACTTCACTCAGTATCAGTTCATTTCCATGAAGACTTCTGTCTTTCTAGGCTTTTCTGAAGTCAGCCTGCTTATCATTTCTTAGAGAACAATAATATTCCATTACATTCATATACAATAATTTATTCAGCCATTCCTCAACTGAAGGGTTTCCACTCAATTACCAATTCCTTGCCACTACAAAAAGAGCTGCCACAAACATTTTTTTGCAGATGTGGTCCTTTTACCTCTTTTATGATCTCTCTGGGATACAAACCCAGTAGAGACATCGCACAGCTTTAGAGCCCTTTGGCATATTTCCAAATTGCTTTCCAGAATGGCTGGATCATTTCCCAACTTCATCAACAATGCATTAGTGTACCAGTTTTCCCAAATCCCCTCCAACATTTATCTTTTCCTTGGCCAATTTGAGAGGTATGAGGTAGTACCTCAGTTGTTTGAATTTGCATTTCCATAATCAAGGTTTAAGGGAAGGGAAAAATCTTGTACACCTGGCCTCATTCAAAACTCTAAATCAAACAAAGTTAAACCAGGAAGTACTCAATAGAGTTCACCCAGCCTGAACACACCCCAGACAAGTTATAGTATGACCATGACTTCAAACGTGCTGAAAGAGCCAGATAAGTGGTGCAGTAGATAGAGCACTGGTCCTGGAGTCAAGAGGACCTGAGTTCAATGTATTAGCTGTGTGGGCAAGTCACTTAACCCTGATTATCTGTATATACTGTACTGTTCCCCCTTCCTCCCCAAAAAAAGGGAAGGGAAGGAAGAAAGGAAGGAAGGGAGGGAGGGAAGGAGGGAGGAAGAAAATGTAAGATGGAGGAAGAGAGTGAAAGAGGGAGAGAAAGAGGGAGGAATAAAGGAAAGAAAGAAAGAAAGAAAATGCTGAAAGACCTCATTGAGACAAATCTAATAGAAACCTCAGGAACCTAATCTCAACTTAATGTTTCCCTCATTGATATATAATTTATAAATGAAATGTTCAAGTTTATGTTAATATGAAAGATTAGCTTGATCAATAAGCTTAATTATATTGTTACTAAATGGATATTCAGGATTCAGGGAATAACATACATAGATGTAGGAAAGAAGGGGGAAAACAGGAGAAAAAGAAAAACTGAGTGGGACCACTTATGAGTTGTATAATCACTGGCAAAGCACTTGGTCTCTATAGCCTTTAGTCTCTTCCTTTCTAAGCTGAGCATAGTAAGACTTATATGGATCCCTCATGGGGTTGTTATGGAGAAAGCACTTTATAAATTTTATAGTAAAACATGAGATATTTTTGCTTTAGTGCAGCTAATATACTCATGTCTGATAATCTCATCCAGGGACAGAGATGTGCTGTCATACAATAAGAGAAACAGTAGAAATAATGGTCTAAACTAACTCTTGTCAAAAAAAAAAAAAAAAAAAAAAAAAAAAAAAAGAAAGAAAAAAAACTAGGGACCTATCTAGACCTAATGCATTCTCTTACATAACATTCCTTTATTTTTTACCATTTCCCTACATATCCATTTGTAAGGATTCCGTGGTCCTTTTTCCCCAAAATGAATTTAGTACTGGTTCCTTAGTCCTCATATATACAATCAGCTTTTGTCACTCTTACTGCATTCAAACCCCTCAGAGTTTCAGTATGTGAAATTAGAGATGTGGAAAAAATGATTTATAAAAAGCTCATCCAGCGCTAAAGATCATTCAAAATTAGATCTACCCCACAGTGAAATAGACTGTCTTAGGAGGTGGTGGGTTCCCCTTCATTTGAGATCCTCAGGCAAAAGCCAGAGGAGCATCTCTCAGGTATGTTGTGGAGGGAAATATAGGTTAGATTAGAGGTCCCTTCCGACTCCAAAACTCTGTGATTCTATGAAATCTTAGCTAAAGATAAATATATAAATATAAGATAACTATAAAGGGGGCAGCTAGGTGGCACAGTGGATAGAGCACCAGCCTTGAATTCAGGAGGACCTGAGTTCAAATCTAGTCTCAGATACTTAACACTTCCTAGCTATGTGACCCTGGGCAAGTCACTTAACCCCAGCCTCAAGGGGAAAAAAAAAGATAACTACAAAGATAATAATATGGAGCATGAGTGTTGTGATCAATCAGGGTTTGGAGGTGATCAGGAAGGCCATGGCATTTAGGTCTGACAAGTTAGCTAGCAAAGAGCTTTTGAGGGTTGTTGTCTCCCTCAATAGACTCCCAATCACATACTTCTCCTTATAGATCATTAGTTCCTGACTTTAGCCTAAAGACTAATAAATGACTGAGTGACAAAGGAACTAAAAATTAATGAAGAATCCTTCTTTTTATACCCAAATCTTCCTAACTTTGAGACTGCTTCTTTATCCATTATATCATGATGCCTGAGATACAAATGTGTGTAAGTAAACATTACATTAGAACAGACTATGATAATAAGAATAATTCATATTGATTTAAGTGTGTAGATTTTTAAGGTTTACAAGATAGATAATGCAAAATATTATCCCCATTTTACAGATAAGTATATTGGGGTCCTGAGCAGTTAAATACAATGTAGGTGCATATATGTTTATTTGAAATGTGGAATGCTCTTACCGATTGCAATGGTCTTAATGTCTATGAGATAAGCCAGCTTCTTGTTCTCTTCCATTCCACGCTGACGTCTCTCATTGATACGGACACTTTAAGAAACATGATAAGAGTACAACACTGTTTAGGTTTTTGGCATTCTTTTTTGCTATTATGATTTCAGTGGGGTAGGGAGCCAAGTGAGCATTCCTTTTACAATGAAGACTGATACCTTTTTAGCAACATACAATCAAATGTAGTTGCCTAGGACAATGAAAGGTTAAATAACTTGTGTTAGGATGTGTTAGAAGAACTTAAACTAAGGTTCTCTCACTCCAAAGTCAGTTCTTTAACCAAAACCCCAAATGCTTTCTATCTGTCTTTTAAAGGGGAGTATTTCTGGGTGTTGGTCTAATTTGAATGGATGGCAGTTCCAAGTCAGAGTGAAAATCATCCCTGACAAGGTGGGGATCTCTGGATCTTACCTGATGAGATGGGGATTCATGAACTCAGTGCGTACAGAACCCAGAATGTCATTATTCCCATATTCCACCAGAGTCAGTTCCCCAGCATTAAAGATCATGCAGACCTGGAGAAAAGTGACACTAACATATTAACCAAGATTTAATTTCAGAAAGAAAAAAGTTGTTGAGTGCAGCATTAGAACACCAATTCTCAAACTGAGAAGTTCACAACTTTCTCTTTGTTTTCCCACTCTACTTATTCAGTTCTCTCTCCCACCATTATTTTCTCTATTCACTGCCACATCTCTCCACTAGGACGTAAAGGACTAGAAAAGACTGAGATAGTCAAGGGCTTGGTGAGCCAGGGGCTCCATGAATTCAGCTCCACTCACATTCTCATTTTCAAAGAAATACTTCTCATTGCCACCAGATCCCTGCCAAGCCACCTGCAATAGGAAAAAATAAAGACTAATTAAGACATGAATCCAAGAGGCTTGGGGGGGGGAGAGATAAAGAGGTGAAGGAAAAAATAATAGAAGAGAGCCAAAAGGAGACCGATACTGGACATTATTACACAGTGAAGCCCTAGTGGCAGATCTTGTCCTGGTTCTCTTGATTTCCCTCTCTTCCCTACCATATCTCTAAGGAGTCCAAATACAGGAACAATATCCTACTTTTAAGAGATCTCTCTGACCAAAACTCCTGAAGCCTTCTGGGTCCCTGTGCCAGACTTTTAACACTGAAATGATTAAAACCAGATCACCTACAATCAAAATGTCTAGGATATCTAAAAAAATTTTTCTACCTCCTATTCCTCCAACATTGGGAAGAATATATTCTTATTACCCATCCAAAATAGCCCCACAACTCTTACATCCTTGGTCCCTACCTCACTGAGTCGATTGGTGTTCAGATCTCCCAGCAGCAGGGTGTCTGAGGTATGGGCCACCAGATATCTCTCCTTGCCCAAAATCTTCACTTCCTCTACTTCATACCCATAATGGGATTTGAGGACCACACGAGTGCCTGATGAAAGATTCTTCACAATCACCTGGGTAGAAGGCAAAGCATAGAGAACTACTATATAGAATATTAAAAGCTAAAGAAGCCTTAGAGATTATCTAGTTTAATTACTTCATTTTATGGATGGGGCCATAGGGTAAAGTGAGATCACACAGGTATTAAGTAACAGAACTGGGATTTAAGCCCAGGTTTTTTATCCGTCGTATTAGATCAGTACACTTCCCATTACACCACAATTTCATCCTAGAAGAGGAGTCATCATCCTGAGCCCTAAGCATCTTCTTACCCATTCTGGATTTTGCATAAGCACAGGTTCAGAGCTAGTACTGATTTAATGGGGAATTGGGAATAAAATGAGTAGAGGAGAATGTGAATGGAGCAAAAGGCTGATGGCTCAACATAACTTGCATAAACATTAACTTCTTTTCAAGTCTCTACAATCTGGCTTCCAAACATCATTTAGCCAAAACTGCTCTCCAAAGTTACTAACAATTTCTTAACTGCCAAATTTAAAGGCCTTTTCTTGATCCTATTCCTTCTTAAACTCTATGCATTTTTTGGTACTGTTGATCACTCCTCCTCGATGTTCTTTTCTAAGGTTTTTGGTACCCCACCCTTTCCTGGTTCTCTTCCTGCCTGACTCTTTTGCTAGATCTTCATACAGGTCATATCCACTAACAGTGCGTTGTCCATAGTACTCTCTTCTTTTAGCCCTCTACACTGCTTCTATACTTGGTGAGCTTATCCGTTCTTATGGAGTCAATAATTATTTCTGTGCTGATAATTCTCAAATCTGTTTAATCAGTTCTAACCTTCCTGCTGACCTCTAGCCTCATATCTCCAACAGCTATTAGATATCCTTAACTAGATTTCCCAAAGACATCTTAAATCCAACATATCCAAAACAGAATTCATTATTTTTCCCTTAAAATCTCAATGCTTTCCAAATTTCCTTTTTATGTTGAGGGCACCACCCATTCTTCAAGTCACCTGTGTTCCCAACCTTGGTGTTGTACTCAACCCCTTACTCTCTTGAATCCCCCACTTCAATCTGTTGCCAAAATATGTCAATTTTATCTTTGTAACTTCTCTCACATATGTCCCCTTCTCTAACACAGTTACCACTTTGGTTCAGGCCATCATCATCTTGTGCCTAAACTGCTGCAATAGGCTGCTGCCACAAGTTTCTCTCTCTCTCTGCTTCAACCCATCTTCCACTCAGTTGTCAAAGTGATTTTTCTAAATCACAGGTCTGCACATGTCACTCCCCCTACTCATTAAATCCCAGTGGCTCCCTATCACCTCTAGGATCAAATAAAAATCCTGTTTGGCACTTAAACCTCTACATAACTTGCCCACATTCATTTTTCTAGTCTTCTTGCACTCCTTCGCATACTCTCTGATCCAGTAGTAGACTTCCTTGCTGTTTCTGGAACAAGACATTCCATTCCTCAACTCTGGTCTCCTATGCTTGAAACATTTTCCTTCAACTCTTATTTCTGTGATTTCCCTGGTTTCCTTCAAGTCCCAGATAAAAACCACCCCTTCTACAGGAAAACTTTTTCTGATCCCTCTTAATTCAGGTGCCTTGCTTCTTGATTATCTCCAATTTCTGTAGTAGGAAATAACTGGTTAGACAGGAAATATAGCATAATGGACAGAAAGCTGGCTCCACAATCAGGTAAATCTCTTCCATATGATGACTGAAGGATACTAGTCAAATGACCTGACCTCTAGATACCACAAATAATCCTTTTGCTAACAGTGGTATCAGTTGTTCAAGCATACAACTGCTTTCACAGAAGAAGTCTGTTACACAATGGAGAGCCCTATAGCAATTAAATCACAGGTTAGGAAAAAACTTAACCTGGAAACAAAATGCTTACTACTTGGGGAATATCTAAACAAAATGTGGTCCAAGAATGAAATGGAATGTTACTGTGCCATAATAAATGGAGATTATGAAGAGTTTTGAGAAATATGTGGAGATTTCTGTGAACTGATACAGAATATATAGATAGAACCAGAAAAATGATATACACAATGGCTATAACAACATAAATTAATAAATTAAACTAAACTAAATGCTTGATTGCAGAAAAGTTGAGCAAATTCACTCCTCTCCTTTCTTTGCATAGGTGAAGGACTTTGAATATGGAATATTCCATATACTGTCAGACAAGATTGATATGTAGGTTGATTTGCTGAATCTTTTTGCTCTAAATTTTTGTTATCAGGGATGCTTCACTGAATAAGGAAGGGAGAAGGTATATATTTGGAAACAGCTGACAGACCAGAGGCTGCTGAGGAGGTGGCACAGAGCATGGAACCTGTAACTCTCCTTGGGCTCAAGGCTTACCTGCTTGGTTATCTACTTGTCCCTAGGGGGAAGGGACTAAAAGTCTGGTGCTTCTGCCTAGTCTTGGACTCTGGTACTCTTTCAGCCCTACTGACTACTATGAGAAAGAGTACCTTCCCTGCCACCCCTCTCAGAGAATCAAAGCCTGCCTTTACTTCTTTGGTATCCCCTGAAGGATTAAGAGTCTTGAGGTTCTATCTTGTCCTGGACCAGCTGAAGGAACTGAGCCTAGCTCTAGCCAGCTACCCTTGGGTCACAGATATGTCCCAGAGCTCAAGAAATAAGATATTACTCTCATTCAAGGTTAGACATTAGCCTTTAAACCAAAATCAGTCTCTAGCTCTGGTCCATCTGACCTTCAGGGACTTTAAGAGCTAGAGAAAGCAAAGGGCTAGTAATGGGAGGGCCCTCTCTAGGGAATGGACCAGCCTGAGGGGTTGAAAGTGGGGAAAGAACAAGACCTTGAATTTCTGCCAAGGTCTAGGCCGAAGCTCTCTTACCCTGGGGCTATTGAAGGACTGAGAGCATGGAGCATACACTACCCTTTCTTTGGGCTCAGAGCCTCCATGCCTTTCTTGGCCCTTTGCACTTCTGATCTTTGGCCTCTTTTGGCCTACCTGATTGGCCATGACTAGAATCAAATAGTCTGGAGGCATAGCATAGGAAAGTAATGTGTTGCTCCCCAATCCCCATTCCCTATAACTCTCTACCCACAAGGGAATAAATGTGAATCTTAGTACAGATTTCATTTCAGAATTGTTATGAAGAAAAAATGAGATAATTAATATTTATGAAATACTTTATAAAATCTTAAAGTACTATATAAATGCTAGATACTTATAAATCAACTATTAGTAAAAGAAATATACCAATAAAAATTAAGATTTAAAAAGCAATATAGTGTAATTAATAGCTAACTGGCCTTGGAGTATACAAGTCCTAAGTTCAAACCTTGCTTTTGACACATACTGGCTGTGTAGCCCTGGGCAAGTATCTTAATTTCTTAGTGCCCCAGCAACTGTCTAACTCTGTAAGTGACACAATAGGTACCTATCTGCATTGGGAGAAAGAATTTCTGTACCAGAAGTTCCCTATACTAATGAAATCACAAGTCTAGTACCAAAAAAAGATTTTTAAAAAGTAGCACACACCATTGTAACATGGAATGGATTTGGTGTGGGGACCTACATCTGAATCCCAGCATTGTAACCATGGGCACTTCATCTAAGTCTGGGCCTCATCTTAATAAGGGGATGATATTTGCTTACAGAATTGTGAAAAAAATGCTTATAAACCTTAAATTAGTATGTAAGCATGAGTTATTCTTCTTCCCTAAGATAGTTCAAAATCAAGACAATTTCAGACTAGAAAAAAACTGAGAATAGTCTCTAGAGCCCAGTTTAAAAGATCTGATGTCTGCCAGTCTCTTCTCTAAAAAGAAAGAAGGGTTGTGGCTTGAAGGAAGAGAACTACCCTAATGTGACCTGCTCTCCATTGAAGCTCTGCCTGCAGTGTGATAAAAATAGTTATCCTTGGATATAATAGTGATATACCCTGGGGCGGGGGAAGGAAATAGTACAAAGCTGGGTGACTCATGACAAAGTCTAGATGGGTGGAACATGTCCTACTTACCTGGCTGGGTCCTACATATGTCAACTCAAACTTGTTCTTATAAATACTTCTTCGGAGGCAGCAATCAAATTGTTCTACTCCACCACACAAAGTACCCTGTGAGAAAAGATAGCAGCCACTAGAAAGTGTTGAGGCAGAATGATTAACCAGAGAGAAGTATCTGAGGACACAAGAGAATACATGGAAAAGAGTGGGTGGTAAGCATTATAACGGCAAAAGATGTCAGAAGCAGGGCATGACAAATTGGTGAGACATCAGTGAAACACTAGCCCTTTATATACATCTCTTTGCAACTTCCTAGTGACTGCTAAACCGAGATGATTTAATTTCTCCTCCCTATTTCCAGTTCCTAGATTGGTAGAATGGGGTCAAAAGAAGGTAAAGTTGCTAGTGGCATTAGGTAAACATCCTTAGGGAAAGAGAATTTTCCAAGAAAAGGGAAAAGATTTTGTCAGGAAGGGGCTGGTTCTAGGTAAACATACTGCACAAAGTCGGGAACCATCCCGTTTCCAGGCTAAGGCAGTGACAGTGTACAGGTTGGCAATTTCTTTGGGTTTTGCCTCCTCCCAGATGCTTCGTCGAGGGCTCCAGTTCAGCACCCGAAGCCTAGGGATTTAAGGACATATGACATATGGCTTATAGAAGGAATGGGGGCTTGAGCAGAAGAGTATGAAGGGAAGAGAAAGAGTAGAGATGCAATACTGATGAGAAAAAATATCTTCCCTTCATTGGTGAGGAAAAGGGGTCAGGAAGAGAGAGTGGGTAGAGAAGTTTAGTGGGAGAGAGAACAAAGACTTCAAGGTGATTTTAGGAAAGTGACAAAAGGGTGATAGGGAAGCTGTAGACAGCAAAGTGAGGCTAAGAAGAGATATGGTGAGGTAAAGTGGGTAAAGGCTGGAGAAAAGGAAGATGGAAAAAGTCATTTAGTAAGGAGGTACTTAAGAGACACAAAAGAATGAAAAAAAGACAAATATGGAAAAGAGAAAAATAAGAAGCCTGAGGTCAAGGAGATTAAGGAAGAAAGAATGAGAAGAGACTAAAAGGAAGCACAGAAAGGCTATAGAACAAGACTATAGGATGACACCCAAAGTCTCTGTTATTTTCCTATCTCACCTGTCATAACTTCCCAGTACAACGGCTTGGCCTCCAGGACTGGCTGCAGCCGTGGTGAATTCACGCTCCTGAGGGTCACGGCTATAATCAAAAGTTTGCAATACATGGCCTTCTTTTCCATAAGCCACAATCCTTCGGTCACAACCAGCAGCCACAATGCTATTAGATGCCCAAGCCAAGGCATAGGGTGGACATGGATGACTGACCAATTTCCCCTAGAACAGGAATGCAGGAAGTCTGGCAAGTGGTGACATTGACTTTTGTTGTGTTTTTTTTTTTTTTTTTTTTTTAATGTCTTCTTTTTATCATTTTCTTCTCACTTATTTTGACTATATTCTCCTTATAGAAATTATTCCTTTAACATAAGAATATACTTATATAAATTAAATCTTCTATGGAAAGACCACACATATACTGACAAGTATCCATGAGATAATTACCTTCAATACATACAATAACTAGTATGAGGGAGAGTGAGACCACGAGAACAAAGCCACCATTCTTCAAAAACTCTTAACTTTGTTCTTCATCCTACTGCTTATTGCTCCTAGGAATTCTTAGCCTAGCATTCTCCCTCTCTCTCTCTTCCCCTAAGATTCTAGCTCTCTTGACTTCCCAAATCCAAACATCTAAGTCTTCTGATCTTCTTCTTCCTCCAAGTTCCAAGCCACTCCTCACTTTCACCCTCTAAACAGCTTTATTTCAAAGGATCCTTTATCATACAAACCTGTGATTCACCAGAGCCTTCATCATCAAAGAAATATCGGACAATAGTGCCATCAGCATGACCAGAAAGAATTCCTTTCCCAGAGCCACTGGTCAGTCAACAGAAAAAATAGATATTGGGAAAATAAAAGTAACAAAATAATTGACATTTACAGAGAGTTTTAAAGTTTATAAAATGCTCTATGTCTGTTATCTCATTTGAACTCAACAACCTTTTAAGATTATTTTTATCCCCAGCTACAAAGAAGAAAATAGCCTTGGGGATTACAGCTCATAAATGTCAGAACTGGAACTCAAATCCAAGTTTACCTGACTCTAAGTCCAAAGCCCATCAATCAAGTCTTTTTACTGTCAAGCCATTTTCCAACCTGTGACTCCTTCCCCCCCCCCATACACAGCCCATTTCGAAGTCACCCATTCACCAACTTTCAATATCCTTATGTTCCTCACACTCCCAGCAGCGCTCTCCCCTTACTTACTTTGATGTTAGTGAGACAACATAAGAATCTGTCCCATAGATAGTAGATGATTTATTGGTTTTAGTATTTGCTAAACGGACCTGAAAGAGAGAGAGAAGCCAGATGAATTTTTTCTTTACTTGACTCTGAAAGCAGTAAAAAGACTGCACAAGTTCAAGACTTAAGAGAAAGCTAAGACTAAAATAGTTTAACCCCTTATTCTGCTCCAGTAAAATTAAACTTGGGTGTTGGGACTAAATATAAAAGCTCTTCTCAGTTTCACCTTAATTTGGTATAAATTTGGTGTGAAAAAAGTCAATCATTTTATTTTTATAAAATAAATACTAATATTACATATAGATCTGATCCTAAGGGAGAAGAGGCACTGTTGACCATCTCTTTTATGTTTCTTTCCTTTACCTTCCCTTCAGCTAGTCCAAAAACAATAATGTATTCTGCTGGCCACTGTAGACAAGTAACAGCACTCTATAAGGAAGAAAAAAAAAGTTTTATGGAATTAGCACTGCTTATAATGATCAGTACCAATAAATAAGCACCACCCTAGTCTTTTGCATGGAAAGACACAAACCAAACTCAAAAAGAGAAAGCCTATAAGAATGAGAAGTGAGACTACCATTTGGTAAAGGAAAGAGCACCCAGTTATCAGAACCAAGGAAGGTTAGATATCCTGATAAAAACTTGAACATTCCAATAAAATAATTTTAAGAGAATATAGTACTTTACCGTCTGGATAAATTTGTTGCAGATCACTTTTTTGTCACCCCTGCTCCAAAAAAGGGAAAAGAAGATATCAAAATTGCAATCTATTTGTTAAAATTAAATCTTGAAGAAATTTCAAGAGAAGCCTTGAATGCAGAGCAGCAAGGAATAATGCCATTTGTATTTCTATCCAAAGAGGCTCCATGGGAGCAAAAGCCAAAGCCTAATGTAGGATTCTAAGTGGCCATGGCTTTGTGAACAATACAAAGTTTCAATGATACTGTCCATATCTCAATTACTAAGCGGAGATACAGTATTACTGCTTTGCTTATGTGACATTGACTCTTCTAGGAATGGGACTGGGAAAGCACTGGGACAGAAGCATCAATATCATGGTATCACATGTATTTGTATTTGGGGCAGCTATTAATATCTCATCTTTAAACCCTTCTCCCAGGGTATCATTTCCCTTTCATTCCTCATTTCTTCCCAGTCACCCACTTTCACTAGTCTTACCAATCTTCTCCAATCTTGTATACATAGATGATGTTGTCAGTCTGTCCTATGGCAATCTTAGTGGAATCAGGAGAGAAAGCCATGCCCTTCACCACATAGCTCTTCCTACCATACTAAGGGTGAGACAAAGGAATGCAAATATATTAAGAGAAAGAATTTTTTAAAAAAAGAATTTTTAAAAAAAGGTTTATATGGTTGTACTGGAATTAAGGACAATGTGGAAGGGGAAAGGGGAGTAAATGGATGGAACAAGACAGTAATATGCTATTTCTTGTGATTTAAGAGTAGGGAAAATGCTGAAAAGGTAAGAAGCCAAGGAAGGAGTAGTCTCTTCACCTTCATGTCAGCTGGTTTGGTGGAGAATTTATCTCTCCGTTCCCCATGCTCATCATATAGTAAAACTACACGGTCCACTGTACAGACAGCAAATTTGGCATTGTTCTGGGACCAAGCCATGCAAGTCACTTTTGCAGCACCATCCTTTTGGAGGAAAAGGTAAATTTTAAAAGTTAGAAAGAAAATTTTACTTAAGCTTTTACTGAGAAAAATAGTATTCAAGCATATAAACAAAGCAGTAAGAAAATAAGAAACATGAGCATATAAGATGGACCAAGTAATTTTTTATTTATTTTTCTATATCTTTATTTGTGAATATATATACATATATATATATGTAAACATACATATATACATACCTACACTCAGGAAAATATGATGTTTCTGAGAACAAGCATCATCTCACTTCTGAATTTGTAGTCCCATCATTTACCTGGGAAGGTATTTGACAAATACCTATTGACTTTTTATACCTTTCTTATAATAAGGGCATTCTCATCTTCACGTTACAGTCTTATGTTTAAATTATTTCTGTCAGGAATCTTATGTCCACATATTGCTGCTCCCACCTTTAAAAAATTAAATGTATGATTTCAATGATGTAGGAAACCCTCTTATATTTATACTCTTCAATATATCAGAGTTGTCCAGGGCACTTACCCTATTACCATCAAAGGGTAATAAAAAGGCTGATGGGGGTAGGGAGAATGGAGAGAATAAGTTAAATGACAGCTTATTATCAGAGATAACTTTCATATGGGATATCAAAATGATCCCAGGTTCTCAAAAGCAATGGAAGAAGGGTACAAGCTCTGTACCCTTCAATAAGCTAGAAAGTCACCATTTTAAGTTTATTCAAGTGATTTGTCTCAGATGAATTACAAAGAATTGGCAGATGTTATTGATGAATCTCTATCAATAATCCTTGAAAGATTATGAAAAATAAGAGAGGCACCAGAGAAGTTGTTCTAGTTCTCAGAAAGAGCTGAGAACAAGTCATTTCCTACCCTCACCCATTGGCTGAGGACCTCCACTGAAAAAAAAGTGAGAAGGTCCCTTTTTTTTTCATCTCACACCACTTAAATATCTTATCCCGCTATCTCCTCCTTTCGTGTCTCCCACTTCACATGAAGAGATGACCTTTTTCTTGCTAAGACAACACCTCTAGCTGCACCCTTCCCATCTCTTACAACAGCTTGTCCCACCCTTTCTATACCTTTTATTCTTCCCCTATCTGCTATCTCTTTCCTGACTGCTAGAAACATGGCTATATCTCCCCCATCTTTGGAAAAAAAATCCCTCAATTGCACCATCCATATTAGTTATTATCCTATCTCTCTCCTTCCTTTTCTATCTAAATTTCTTAAGAAATTTAGAAGCAAGAGGGAGAAGAGAAAGTATAGACAGTTAAGAAAACTGTATATACTTTCTCTTCTCCCTCTTGCTTCTAAATTCTATAATCAGGCTTCCTATTTCCTTATTCAATTGAAACTTCTCTTCAAAGTTACCAGTGATCATGAAATGCCAATACCAGTGAAATGCCAAGTCTAATGGTCTTTTCTTAATCTTCATCCTTCTTGGTCTCACTGCAATCCATCCATCATCTGATTTTAGAGATTCCTTCCTCTCCAGATTTTTGTGACTTTCTCCTGGTTTTCTTTTTATCTGTTTGACTGCTCCTTCTCATTCTTCTAAGCTGGATCTTTCTCCAAGACATATCCACTACTGCAGATTTCCTCTAAGGCTTTGTCCTAGTCCATTTCTTCTTCCTCCATACTGTTATCTCATTAGGTGATCTTATCTGCTCCCATAAGCTCAATTACACAAATGTAACCTATATCCAGCCCAAATACTTCTCCTGAATTCTAGCTGTGCATCAGTGATTTACCTTTTTGGACACAGCAATATATTAATAAGTACTTCAAACCAAATGAACTTTCCTCCAAAACCTTCTCTTTTTCCTAATGTTCCTATTACTGTCATGGGATCTTATCATCCTGGCCACCCTGGGTTCACAAATTTTGGTGTCATCCTCAATGCTAGCATGTCTATTCTCTTGTCAAATCTTTTCATTTCTCCCATCAAAATCTCTCTCTTTCTCTATATTCCCTTTTTTCCATTCACAGCCACTAGCCTAGTTCAGGCTTCATTATCTCTCTCTCTTAGATAGTGAAACAGCTTTTTCATTAATTTCCCTATTAATGTCTCTCCATTTCAATCTATCCTCCATTCAGCTTGCAAATCAACAGCAAGATGATTTCAGAGAGGTTGGAGAGACTTACATGAACTGATGCTAAGTGAAATGAGCCGAACCAGAAGACCATTGTATATGGCAACAAGAAGATTACATGATGATCAATTCTGATGGACATGGCTCTTTTCAACAATGAGATGATTCAGGCCAGTTCCAGTAGACCTGTAATGGAAAGAGCCATCTACACCCAGAGAGAGGACCATGGGAACTGAGGGTGGATCTCAACATAGCATTTTCACTCTTTTTGTGGTTTGCTTGAATTTTATTTTCTTTCTCATTTTTAACTTTTTGACCTGATTTTTCTTATACAGCAAGATAATGGGATAAATATATATACCTATATTGTATTGAACACTTTTTTTTTTTACCATGTTTAACATATATTGGATTACATCTAGCGGAGGAGGTGAAAGGAAGAGGGAGAAAGGGTCAATCAATGTTGAAAAATTTTCCTTGAATATATTTTGAAAATAAAAAAAAACTTCAATTAAAAAAAAAAACAAAGCACAGATCTGACCATGTCACTGCTCCTATTCAATAAACTCCAGTGGTTCCCTATTGTCTTAGGATCAAATATCAAATCCTGTTTGCTACTATTTATTCCTCACACACAACACTCTGGATCCCAACTTTGTCTTTTCATTGGTTATCTCTCGTACTTGAAACACTCTCCCTTCCTTACCATAGTCTTCTGACTTCCTTGGCTTCCCTCAAGATTCATCCCATCCTAAATCCCATTTTCTTCAGAAGGCCACGTCTAGCACATTCATCAACCCCCTCTCTTCCCCTCCCAAGGACATTCCTTCTGATATTACATCAATTTAGTCTGTTTATATCTTTTATTACTTAGTTATATGCATTCTGTTTTTCCCATGAGAATGTTAGGTCCTTGAGGACAGGAATCATGTTTTTGAATGTGTATTCCCAGAAATTGGCACATTGCTTTTACAATTAATAAGCCTTTAATATATGCTTTTTAACTACTTGAATGACTGAAGAGTATGTAAACTGTAGCCTATGAGCTTGGTTTTGATTTCTGGGGAAATTCTATAATGGATCATTAAAGAAAAAGTGAAGATAAGAAAGCAGTGAATAAAAAGTCAGATGCAAGGCTTCATCAAGAGAAAGGCTTACAATTTTCAAACAAAGACATTAAAGCCATTTCAAGTCATATGAAAAAATGCTCTAAATAATTATTGATTAGACAACTCTGAGGTACCACTTTATACCTCTCAGACTGGCTAAGATATCAGGAAAAGATCATGATAAATGTTGGAGGGAATGTGAGAAAATTGGGAGACTAATATATTGGTGGAGTTATGAAATAATCCAACCATTCTGGAGAGCAACTTGGAACTATATGAATGTAATGGAATAATATTATTCTATAAGAAATGATGAGCAAGCTGATTTCAGAAAAGTCTGAAAAGACTTACATAAAACTGATGCTAAGCAAAGTATTTTCATTTGTTTTTGGTGGTGATGGTGTTTGTTTGCTTTGTTTTTTTTCTCATGTTTTCCCTCCTATTTGATGTGATTTTTCTTGCACAGCATAACAAATATGAAAATATGTTTAGAAGAATTTCACATGTTAAACCTATAGTGGATTGCTTGCTATCTAGGAGTTGGGGCAGAAAGAGGAAAAAACTGGAATACGATGTTTTGCAAAGATGAATATTGAAAACTATTTTTACATTTGGACAAATAGAAAGCTATTATAAAAGAATTTTTTAAAAAGAAAAGGGCTCATATTAAAATAACTTTTCTTTTTGATAGGATTACTATACTCACAAATTTAGATTCATCAGGTATAGTTTACCTATAATTTTGCAAAAATTTTTGATTATATTTCTCATATTATTTTTGTAGACAAGATAGAAAGAGATGGATTAGACAACATAAAATCAGATGGATTAATGTCCAGTTAAAGGAACTGGACATGATTTGCTTTGAGAAGGGGGGGCACACAATGTCTTCAATATCTGTAAATATCTGAAAATCTGCCAAATCAAAAGAGATATTAGATTTTTTTCTATTTGGTCCTACAAGGTAGGTTCAGGAGTAACAGGTGGAAGTTGCCAAAAGACCAATTTATGTTTGAAGGGAGCAAATCTTGTTCTTTATGAGAGCCATCCCAACGTGGGTTGAAGCTGTCACCGGGAATTCCTTGGAGTTTTTACATAGAGGCTGCATAAACATATGTCACCTATATTCCAGTGGGATTCTTCTGGCAGACGAGTTGGACTCCAAGGTTGCTGAAGTCTCTTCTAACTCTCAAATTCTATGATTCTAAAGATTGGCCCTGCTAAATTCAGAGAGGCTTATACTGATAGGTTAGTCAGAGCAATTCTCAACGACAACCTACTGAGTTATAGAAGAATTATGATGTATCTTGGTTGTGGGAACACCCAAGGAATCACAAATCTTTGAAATAATTAAGATACACCAGGAGTAGTGTAAAAGATACCACAATGGAATGTGGAAAATTGGAATTGGAAAACTAAGTAGGCTAGTTATATAGAAAGAATAAAAGTTAAGAAATAAACAACATTAAGTGTGCTTCATTAAATATCAAAAGAACCAAAAGAAAGCATCAGACATTTTGGGTCGATCCATTATGGAAAGATACAAAGATGATGATAGCGATGATAGCTAGCATAGTACCTACTATGTGTCAGGCACTGTGCCAAAGCACTTTACAAATAGTATCCCTTTTTTTGTGAGGCAATTGGGGTTAAGTGACTTGCCCAGGGTCACACAGACGTGTTCTAAGTGTCTGAGATCAGATTTAAACTCAGGTCCTCCAGACTTCATGTCTGGTGCTCTATCACTACACCACACAGCTGCCCCTACAATTATTATTTCATGTGATTTTTTCACAATCACCCTGAGAGATAGGTGCTATATTCTCCCCATTTTACAGATGAAGAAACTGAAGTCTGGAGAGAGGAAGTGGGCCTGCTCACTAGCCCACTAGCAAGAAGGGCAGAGCCTTTCTGATGCTAGCCTAAGATCACTCTATCCACATCACCATTTTACTACGTAGATTGTAGCAAAGAGAGTGCCCAAGACCACTGAAGCATTAAAGTATTCCACTCTCCTACTCAGAGGATTTCTCTTCACTGAAGTGAGAACCGTCCTTTGTAGTCCTAACTCCCTAGATTCTTTTGCTGTAAGCCCTCCTCCTCTCCTCTCACCCAACTCCCAAAAATGTACTCAGACTACCCGCAGCAACCGCCTTAAGCCAGAACCAGTCTCACAGTCACACTACGGTGCACCATCATTCTCAAGTTCTTGCTCTTGGTAGGCTGAAATTAGAGGCTGAACGGACTCAGCCTTCACAGTCACAGAGTTAGAAGGAACTAAAAAGGGGGCACCAACTAGCTTCTGAGCTGGCCTGTGCTTTTGGATGGTCCTAATTAGTAAGTGCATCCCGACATCGAGTCTTAATCTTCTCCCCTTCGCACGTTCCAACTATCACTCCCCATCGGTTTCCTATACTGGAAAGTAGCTATCTCTGTCCCCTCTCAGACCTCCCCAGCTCATCTCCCTTTGGATACTTAGTAACTTTCTGAGATCAGCTGGTGGAATACTTTGTGAGAAGTACAGAAGGCCTGTCACTAGCCAGCAGTGATGATTGTGACACTGTTGTGTCCTTTAATCACTTTCACTCTCTGTTTTCTCCTTTGGAAGGGAGGGACAACAATATCGGCTATGAAGATTTTTTAACCTTATAAACTATGTGATAAATACATATGTGTACGTATGCAAAGCGCTTTGCAAACCTTAAAACCTTAGCTATGATTACTGCTATCACAGGAGCACACATTTGGAGCTGAATCCAATTCCACAAGCTGACTGACGGTGCAGCGGAAAGCGGCCCAGGTGATCTGGAATCTAAGTCCAAGTTCTGCCGCCCACTCCCTGCGGGACCGTAGTCAGGCCACGGCTGTCAAGGCGGGGTTGGCCCCTCCCATGCAGCTCTCGGGGGCTACGGTGGTATTTGCTGCGGTGTCCTTGGCACACCCCAGGACTGGCGCTGCCCGGGGCCACCCGCCGCCGGGAGGGAGGAAGGCCCACAGAGATCCCTGTACTCCCCCACCGGGCCCCACTGCCCCCGAGCCTTGCGCAACGTCAGAGGGGGCGGAGGGCGGCCGAAGGGGCCTGGGGCGGCTCACCTGAGGGCTCAGGAGGGTCCGCAAGTGCTTCAATTGCATGGCGACCCACCACTTAGGCTCCCGCACTATCCGCAACAAACTCCCACTGTTACCCCGGCAACGGGCCCTCACGCACACCGCTAACTCAGCCTCGCGATGCTCACGCAGGCCCAGAGCGCCTGCCCGGCGCGCGACCACGGCGCAAGCGCAAACGAGTTGGGAGAGCTGAGGGGAGGGAGGCGGGAGAAGGGGTGGACAAAGGAGGGGAAGTGGGAGGAGGAAGAAGAGGTTCAAGAAGAAGGGGAGAAAAGGAGAGGAGGGAGGGAAGAAGAAGAAAGAAAGAAGGAAGGAGGGGGAGAAGGGATACTGCTCTTAGGGTAGACTATGTTCTCATCCCCTGGACCATACCCAGCTTCCCAGTTTGGATCAGTTCCTGAGCCCAGGCTAAAGATATCTGCAAATTCTCCTCTAAGCCATCCTCAAAGGCCTCTATCTCTAACAGGGTCAGGGCCACTTAGAGGGAACAGGTGGGAGGAAGAGGATAATGATCCTTAGAGTATAGAATAGAAGCTGTTTAGGTTGCAATAAAAAAAAAAAAAAAAAAAAAAAAAAAGAGCACTGGATTTAAATTTAGAGGACCTGGATCCAAATCCCAACCCTGCCACTTGTTCGCTGTGTGACCTTGCTCAGGGCCTAATGTAGTGGACCTAAAGCTGGAAGGGAGCTCAGAAGCCATCCCAGGCAACTACTCTCATTTCTACCGTCTGCCCAACCTGTTACCCCTAGGCAAGCCACAGAGTCATATGCTAGAAGCACAGGCTCAGCGGTGATCTAGAAAAAGCCCTTATTTTACAGTTGAGGAAATCAAACTTTGAGATTCACTGATTCAGAGTCAAGGTAAGTAAGTGGCAGAGCTGGGATTTGAACCTGGCTTCTCTAGTTCAAAACCCAGCTGGTAAGAACTTCTTTAGGCTTCAATTTCCTGGATGCTTAGATGATTCCTAAGACTATAGAACTTCTAGAACAGGAGCCTTGACTAGGCCTGGGTAAATAATGCTTGCTTCATGTCACCGGATAAAGACAGTAAATTTCTAGTTCAATTCTTAGCTTAGTGGGGCAGTAATTTCATCATGGCTGGACTAAGGTAGGAGTTTGCCATGGTGTAGGGGACAATAAAATGTCTGATTTCTGGAGGGGGGGGGGGGAGTCTTAGCTTATCTCATTTTACCTGAGAACATTGTAATCCCTGATTAGTCTGATTTCTTTTCCTACTTCTAACATACTATCTTTTTTCAGTTTGCTTAGTTTTGGCATGTGGTGGGCCTGTAGAGGTCAGGACACAGTGTAATAGGTAGAGTACAAATAACATTGGAGCCAGAGTCAGAGAACTTGGATTTATAATCTCTTTCTACCTGCATGACTGTGGATAAGTTATTTAAGTTCTTTGGGCCTCATTTTTCTTGCTATAAAATGAATGAATTGAACGAAAAGGCTTCTGAGGTCTTCAATCCCCCCCCCCTTTTTTTTTTATTAAAGTTTTTTATTTACAAAACATATGCATGGGTAATTCTTCAACATTGACCCTTGCAAAACTTTCTGTTCCAAATTTTTCTCTTCTTCCCCCACCCCCTCCTCTAGATGGCAGATAGTCCAATACATGTTAAATATGTTAAAATACATGTTAAATCCAATATATGTATTCATATTTATACAGTAATCTTGCTGCACAAGAAAAATCAGATCTAGAAAGAAAAAAACCAAAATGCAAGTAAACATCAACAGAAAGTTTGAAAATGCTACGTTGTGGTCCACACTCAGTTCCCACAGGTCTGAGATCACTTCCAATTCTAAAATCATTAGCTAAAGACTCCAGTGCCTTTTCCACCATATCTTTCTGTCTCTCTGTTCTGGAATTCTTGTTTCTCACCCAGAGTTACCAGAAGAAATGGGGGTTGGTAATCACAAAAGTCATTTCTGTGGGAGTTAGAAGGCTCTGAGACTTCCGGAAGGAAGAGAATAAGGCTGAGAGGGGCAGAAATTCTCAGGGCAGAGGTCTTTGCCTTAGAAGTTTTCAGTCTCTGGGTTAGTTTGCCAGTAGAGCAGCCCTCCAGGATTTATCTCATTTTTAGAGAAGAAACAAGAAAGGTTCAGGGCATAATGATGATTTTCACAGAAAATTAGGCCCAGAAAGAAAATAACACAGATCAAGGTCATATTGTTTCGCTGGGCAAAAATAATTCCTTTCCTCAGTTCTGCTACCAGGACCTTGTTCTAGATAGAGTCTGAATATGACTCTGGACCATACCCAGTTTCCCAGTTTGGATCAGTGCCTGAGCCCAGGCTAAAGATATCTGCATCCACACTCCCAAATTTACCTCTGAGCCATTGCTCAAAGGCCTCTATCTCTAATAGGATTAAGGCCAGTTAGAGGGCACAGGTGGGAGGAATGAGTCTTGAACTCTTGAGCACTGAACTCATACAGACCCCATGAAAAAAGTATTATTCTTCCCTGTGTTCTGCTAGGAACAAGTAAATATTTAGAAAGAAGTAAACAATTTCTGGGGTAGGCCCCCTTCTGAACAGATGATCAAGGAGCACCAACAATATCAGTTGTGTCAATGACCAATTAACAACCAGCATTACTCTGCTCAGACTTGTCCCTGTGTAGCAGAGGTGACACAGAAAGCAAAAGCAGACAGTTCTGATTTATACTGTGAGCAGGGTATGAACCCACTTCTCCTGGTCTCTGTCCTATCTATGCTCCCCCAGTAGACTGTAAGCTCCTTAGGAACAAGAGCAGTTTCATTTTGTCTTCTGGGGTCTCCAATGTGCCTGTCACGTAATAGAGACTATGTTTTTTTTAAAATAATATCATTTGATGTGTTATAACTATCTTATTTTGACCATAATCAGGAAAATTTAGCTCTTTCCCAAGTTCCATTCATCATCAATTGGATCTTTCCAACTGAATATCCCATGGGTTTCTTAACTAGACATATTAAAAACAATTCATTTGCTTTCTCCCTAAACTTCCCCTCTTCCTAAATTCCATTTCTGTGTAAGGTAAATCCTTCCAGTCATCCAGTTTCTCAACCCCAGTCTTCCTCTGTCCTTTCTAAAACCCCCTATTTCAATTAACAGGCAAGTTTCGATTCTACTCCCCCCCCCCCCCCCCCCCCCCCCCGAGGCAACTGGGGTTTTAAGTAACTTGCTCAAGGTCACACAGCTAGGAAGTATTAAGTATCTGAAGCTGGATTTGCAATCAGGTCCTCCTGACTTCAGGGCTGGTACACTATTCACTGTGTCATCTTGATGTGCCAATTTTACTCTCATCACATCTCTTGATGCCATTCTTTCTGCTTTCATATCCCCACCATTCATCCAGGCTCTCATTCATCTCTCTCTCTGGAATCATTGCAATAGCCTAAGTGGTCTCCCTCATACTGAAATTTTAAAACACATCTCACCATATCCCTCCCACCTTCAAGCAGGAAAACTCCAATAGTTTTCTATTGTCTCTAGGATAAAATAAAAATTCCCATGTTCATAGTCTGGCTCCTATATACCTGTTAGGTCTGCAGGCAGCTAAACTAACCTATGGCACGCCAACCATGAGTCTCTTTGCCTATACACCTTCTTGACCTTTTTCTATTAGAACCATTGGCTTCCTACTAGGCTCACTTCAAGTACCATTACCTTCTTTTTCATAAGACTTAGCTTGACACTGGCCCCCTTTTTCCTGACCTCCCCCCACTTGTCAATTAGTGCCCTACCTCAAGCCCTGGAAATTTTTTTTTATCATATATATCTTTGTATGTACTTCTCTGGACATATTGTTTCTTCCCAGATTTTAGGCATTGTCTTTAGCACCGAGGAGAGTCTCCACAGTAATATTATAAAATGCTCAAGAAATGCTTGAATTAAAAACAACTGGAGCTAGGGACTCCCTGTACTCATTTCTCCTGTACCCTCTCTACCCTTTTCCAGCTCTGGGTAAAGAAACAGAACATTTGATACAGGAAACATGGGGGCCAGTATGTTGGGGGCAGTCTTGTATTAGAATGTCATATAGAAAAAAGTAGGGAAATTCCAACAGTCATAGGAAAATTACTTTGTTCTAAGAACCTTTTATTATAAAAACGCCCAAGGGGGTGTGATCACCAGCAGCTCTTGGAGGCTGCCTGATGAGGCAATGAAGCTCCTCAGGCTTCATGGAAGACATTAGATTAGTGCAGTGTGGTATCTGGTCCCTGGGTCCCAACAGTCCCTCCCCCCTGCCCAGAGCCCACAGAAAGACCCCCATTTGAGTCCTGGGGACAGAGCTGGGTTTAGAGGCAGCTAAAGATGTTGACTGTCCTGATGCAGGTGAAGTAGATTGTTTGCTTTCTTGGGTTTCATGAAAAAAGATTAGACAAGTCACTCCTTCCAAGACCTGGAACATTGGGGACTTCTCCCAATTATCATTCACTTTCCAGGTCTAGGGAAGCCTTTTCTACCGAGCCCTTGTGACCCTGCTTACAGTGAGAAAGGGGATAGGAGGCAGGTCTGAGTGTGTAGGAATGCTAGTTATCCCCTCTGGTTCAGCTGTAAGGAAGTGGGTAGGATCCTTCTATCTTGAGCAGGTGATCATCTGAGTCTTTATCAGCATTCCCAATCCATCAATCTCTCTTTTGGCTCCATTTCTTTCTTTCAGACATCAATGGTGTTAATGGATGGTGACTTTTTCTGTAATGGAAAATTATGCTTGAGGCTCTGAAATCATTCAAAAATCTTAGGGATACAATTCCTTTTTTATCTTTTCCTACTTCATGGATCTACTGTCCTACTCTATCAAGCCATTCCATTATCTCTCTGTTGTCTCTGGTTTCCCCTTTACTTATCTGGGTCTTGCTGGCTACCTGAGGCGACCTCTGCTTGAGCACCCACCCTTCCAATCTTCTTCAGTACCTAACTCCCACATCACCTGTCTGGCCCCCATTGGCCGACCTTGAGGACTCTGCTCTGGCCCTTTTCCCTTCTCCTTGGGATTGTTGGAGTCGTTATCCTTGATGATGTCATACTGACGGCAGAATAGCCCGATCACAGCTGTAATAACATCAAGATACTTTACTCTTATCCATAATTCCATACTCATCCACAATTTAGGCTCCTTCTAGTCATCATAAAAGAACACATACACACACCCACATACCCCATACACACGCACAATTTCTAAATCCCAGGTAGTTTGGTCTTTTCATTTTTGCTCCCTCTTACAAAGTCCTACATCCTTGATTTTTTTCAATTGACTCTCATCAACCTCCCATCTCTAGCATCAGGTTATTTCCAGATTCTCTTCCACCCTCCCTAAATGCACCAGCCCTCATTTTTTCCCCTTGCTTGTGACCTTGGATGAGTGCCTTCATCTCTATGAGTTTCAGTATCTTCATCTGTAAAATGGCAACAATGTTATTCTCACTACCTACCTTATAAGGGGTTTGTTGTGAGGGAAGTATTTTGAAAATCTCAATGTGCTCTAGAAATTTAATTATTATTGTCCCCTACTCCCAATGCTTTTCAGCACCTCCCATCTTATTGCCCCCTATCTCTTTAATCCCCAAACCTTTCTTCTTCCAAACCTCTTGCTTACCTGCCCACATGAGCAACACCACCACGATGATGACCACTTCCCCCGTCTGTAGGGTTCGCTCTCCATCCAGACCCTTTACTGTGATGTCACCTGGGAAGGACATACATGGCCTAAAGGGTTACCAAGGGCACAGCTAGGAAGCTTATTTTAAAAGGCACTTTAAAAAGCTACAGCTGGGAGTTGGAATGAGGGATAGATTCATAACCATTGAGTTCAAATTGTAGGTCACCCTCTCCCCAAGGATAGCTGATTTGTGGACAGAGAGATCAAGTATCAAAGCATCAGAGAGTAGAGGTGGGGCAGAAAGCCAGGTTCTTATTCAGGATGGAAGGCTTGTGGGTTGGAGGTCAGGCTAGACTTATAAAAAGCACTGTTAACCAGCCCTTCTTCTTTTTCTCCTTCTTTCCAATCTGTCTTCCCTCAGAAATATAGTGGCAGCATAATTAATTCAATCACCTTTCTTTCTATTTATCTATGATAGTTACTTGCCTTTAACAAAGTTGAATGGTTAATTAGGTAAGGGTCAGAGGATCTTGAGTACAGAGAGTTATAAAGTCAGGTCATGCTCTTACCTGGGTTTGAACTGTTTGAGGGCAGTCGATCAGAGCCCTTGAGAGTACGAAAATGGACCCGAGGCCCAGGGGGGCTCTCCCCCCGAAGACCAATGCTTCTGACCTGTATGGTGTAATCACTGTCTTCAGCCAAGCCCCAAAGGGCACAGGCTCGAGTTGTGGTGTTCACTTCTCGGATTACCCGCTGTCCAGGTCCATTCTGTCTCTGTAGTGGCAGGAAAAAGTGGTGGGACCACAAGACCCATCCAGATTCTGGATATACTATTCCCCTCAGGTACAGTCTGTCTCAGGGGGCATGACATATAAATAGGGGGAAAGTGTAAGAAAGCTCATTAAAGGAGGCTGCTTGTGGGAGATACCTATTCCAATATTTCCCCAACTTGGGGAGAGCCTGAGGGGGATGCAGGGGAATTTTAAGAAAGGAGGGATGAGAGGGCTGATTCATACTTGCTGGGAGATGGCGTAGCCAATGACAATGTTGCCCTCTGGAACATCCCAGGACACTGTGGCTGAATTGGCTTTGAGCTGAGTGATAGTCACATTCACAGGGGAAGGAGGCCGATCTGTGCCAAGGAAGTGACAAGTTAATATAACTAAACCCCCAGAGTAGGATTGTTGACCCCTCCCATTTCTCCCTCAACTTACCTGCTCGGACAAACCCCAGGTCACAGCTGACCAACAATAGGACTGTAGGGCTTAGATATGGGGTTAGTGGAATCAGCGAAGCCATTGCCCCCATGGAATCCATTCTGGGGCACTGGGTCATCATCTGCTCAGTCCAGCCAGTTTAGGGGCTCCTGCAGGTGTCAGGAAGCCTGGGCATCAAAAACTGCCCGCAAATAGAATCTGCAGCCAATTCCCAAGATAGGACCCAACCTCCCCCCCGCCAACGACCACATCCAGCACAACCTCCGAGAGCCCCCAGGTAAACTCCGCCCACGCCCACACAGCAACTCCGCTAACTACACCTCGGAACACGCCTCTGCCCTGCCCACACCCACCTGCTGGGCCCCGGAGTCTCCGACGGTCAGGCCGCTCTGAGCCTAAGGGGCCGCTCTGTGCCTAGGGAGCGGCCCATCTCTCGGCTCCGCTGCGTGGTCCCTACCCCATGCCAGCCCAGGCCCGGCAAGAAAGGCGGTGCAGGGCCCGCTATGTGGAGCTGAGGACGTGCTGCAGAGCCCTGGTCTCGGAAAGCTTGGGCTTCGGTCCGGCCGGCTCTCGGAGGACTCTGATCTCGCTCCCTCGTTCTTTCGCTTTCCTCCTTCCCTGCGGGTCTGATGCTGGCTCTGCTCCTCGGTGCGGAGCGGGATGCCAAGAAGCCACGCTCCACTGCTCTCTGCAGCAGGATGTGACCCTCCAGCCCGAGACCGCGGACTGGGGTTCTGCAGCGCGCTGGCTCTGCCGCCGCAGCTGGGACGTGTAGACCAGCCCCGCCTCCGCTCCCGCCCAGGGCTCTCGCCTCCTTTCATCCTCTCCCCCGCTCCGCCCTCCACTGTGCCTCTCCAGCTGTCTTTCTTCCTCCGGCCCCCTCTCTTTCCCCTTCTTTCTCACATATATAGAACAAGAACAGATTACCCAGTGGTTCACTCAGGAATGGGTGGTGTCTGGAAGTGACAAGTGCTAGGGTCTTTCTCAGCAGTGAGCCTCCAATTCAACCAGCCAGGCCCTCCCTAATCTCATTCTCCTGCTGATTCCAATTCTCAACCCCCAAGATTTCAAGTGGGAGGAAAAAAATAGAACAAAAAAAAAGGGGGGGGGTAAGGAATAGTTTATCTATAAGTGTGAAACTTAATGAAACAACAGATTTCTACAAGAAGTAAATTCAACAAATAATTCTTAAATTGCTATGTTCAGAGCAGTGTTCTAGGTACTGTAGACTTAAAGACAAAAAAAAAAAAATTCCAATGGTACTTGACCTCAAAAAGTCTACATTTTATTGGAGAAATACAATATGCAAGAAAGGACATATATATTGATTGTCCATATATATATATAATTTAAACACTTTTTCAATACTATTTTATTTTTTCCAAATACATGTAAAGATAGTTTTCAATATTTATTTTTGTAAAACTTTGTATTCCAGGTTTTCTTATCTTTCCCTTCCTCAAGACAGCAAGCAATCTGATATAGGTTAATATGCAATTCTTTTTTTTTTTTCTCCTGAGGCAATTGGGGTTAAGTGACTTGCCCAGGGTCACACAGCTAGGAAGTGTTAAGTGTCTGAGACCAAATTTGAACTCGGGTCCTTCTGATTTCAGGGCTAATATTATGCAATTCTTTTAAAGTAATACAAAATAATTTCAAGAAGAATCTGAACAGTGCTTTGAAGAAAATTAGAAATTTTGAACAGTAGGGATGCGGAAAGAGTACATTCTAGATATGAAAAACCAGCTGAACAAAATTATGGAGGTGAGAAATGGAATGGTATATACAGGAATCAGTTTGACTGGAACAGAGTCAATAAATGTGCAGCTAGATGGCCGGCCCAGAGGATAAATTATAGGGCCTGGAGTCAAGAAGACCTTTCTAAATTCAAATTTGGCCTCAGATATTTCCTTCTTGTGTGACTTTGGGCAAGTCACTTCACCCACTTTGCCTCAGTTGCTTTATCTGTAAAATGACCCAAAGAAAAAATGGCAAAACATTCTATTATTTTTGCCAAGAAGACCCCAGATTCAATCACAGAGAGTAAGACATGACTGAACAACAAAAATTTGAAATGATTGGAAAAATAAATAGAAGCTAGATTGCAGAGGACCTTAGCTGCTATTTTATGTTTTAACCTAAGGAAAAAAGGGAGCCACTGAAGAATTTTTGAGCAGGAGTGACATAATCAGAACTGTGGTTTAGGAATATCAGTTTGTATATATATATATATATATATATATATATATATATATATATATCCTTTGATACAGCAGTATCTATACTGGACATGTATCCCAAATAGATCACGAAAGAGGAAAAAGGACCTATATGTGTGAAAATGTTTGTAGCAGCCCTTTTGCAGTGGCAAGAAATTGGAAACTGGATGGATGCTCATCAGTTGGAGAATGGCTGAATAAGTTATGGTATATGAATATTATGGAATATTATTGTTCTATAAGAAACGATCAGCAGGATGATTTCAGAGAGACCTGAAGAGACTTACCTGGACTGATGCTAAGTGAAATGAGTAGAACTAGGAAACATTGTACACATCAATAGCAAGATTATAGGATGATCAATTCTGATGGACGTGGCTCTTCTGAACAGTGAGGTTATTCAGGCCAGTTTCAATGGTCTTATGATGAAGAGAGTCATCTGCACCCAGAGAAAGAACTGTAGGGACTGAGTATGGATCACAACATAGTATTTTCACTTTTTTGTTGTTGTTTGCTTGCATTTTGTTTTCTTTCTCATTTTTTCCTTTTTGATCTGATTTTTCTTGTGCAGCATGATAATTATGGAAATACGTATGGAAGAATTGCACATTAACATTTAATGTTAATGTTAAATTTAATTTAACATAGATTACTTGCCATCTGGAAGAGTGGGAGGGGGAAAGGAGAGAAAAAATTTGGAAGACAAGGTTTTGCAAGGGCGAAGGTTGAGAATTACCCATGCGTATGTTTTAAAAATTAAAAAAAAAAAAAACTAAAATAAAACCATGAAAAAAAGGAATATAAGTTTGGGATATATAGGGAGGATAGATTATAGAGGAAAGAGGCTGTAAAAAAGGAGACCAACAGAAGATAATAATATTGTATTGCAAATTCGTCAAAATGGCACTTAAAGTTCTTCACAATCTGACTTTATCCTACATTAATAAATTTATTTCACATTACTCTCTTTTTCACTCTATACTCTTTTGCCAGTCTGACTTATTTTCTGTTTTCCATCTTGGTATTCCATCTTCTATAGGCGCTCCTCTATTCCCAGAAAATGCTCTGTCTACCTCTGCCTCTTAGAAACGTTAAAGTTATTGCTCATGGTATTTCATCCAATAGATGAAAATCCAATTAAAAAAAACCCCAAAAAACCCCCTTTCTTAACCTCCTCCCTCTTTTCCTTCTCTTTGCTATTAGCGATTTTCCCTTTTTAAGTTATCTTTAATTTGTGTAAGAGGTGTGTTTGTAGGGCTTCTTTTCTTTCTTTGGCATTTTTGAAGTTAAGTGACTTTCCCAGAGTCACAGAGCTAGAAAGTGTTAAGTGTCTGAGACCAAATTTGAACTGGGGTCCTCCTGACTTCAGGGCTGGTGCTCTATCCACCTAGCTGCTCCAGTAGGGCTTTTTCCCCCCAGAAAGCTTAGGGGTAAAAGCATCTTCCAAAAGGTTGCAGGGAGCTCACAGAATAGTGATATCACCTCATGAGAACATACTTGGTGAGGAAAAACAATAAAGTGGGAGGTCAGTGGACACAAGAAGAAAGACACAGAACACTTATATAAAGTGATATAAAATGAAATGTGAAAATGCAAGAAAACAATTTACTATATCACAATAATTTGAAGGAAAGTTATTTTAAAGTATTATAGAACTCTGATCAATGCATTGACCCATCATGATTTCAGAAGATTGATGATGAAGTGTGCTGCCTACCTTTTGGAAGGAAGGTGATAGACTAGAGGTGCAGAATTAGAACATATTTTCACATACAATCCATGCATTGAATTGTTTAACTCAACATACTTATTTGTAACAAGAGCAGCATATATATGTTCTGCAATTACTCTTCCAAATCACACTGGCCGGCAAGCTATCTTAGCTCAAATGATGCTATATCTCCCCTCAGAGCTCTGGGGGCCAATTCAATAGTTCACAAACACTCAGTGGTATGCTTCTTCTCAAGATATCCATAGATATCCATAATTCAGTCATTTTTATTAGTTAAATCACTTTTAGAAAAGAGTATTTAGTAAGATAGTACAATTGTTGCAAAAAGAGTCTCTATAAAGATTATAAATAAATATTATGTACATGAAAACTTTCTTCTTATCAAGGTCTCCTTGGGGTAGTAATAGAATCTCTGGCCCAAAGAGTATGGACATTTAGTCATTTTATTTGCATAATTCATAATTGCTTTCCAAAATGGATGTACTGATTCATAGCTCCACCTACAATGGCAGAGCCTATCTACTCACAATCCCTCCAATATTGCCTATTCCCATTTTTGTCATCTCTTGCCAATTTTCTTTGCTAAGGGTGAAAGGTGAAACCTTAGGACTGTTTTGATTTGCATGTCTAAAAGTGTATTATGTATTATACAATGATCACTCTGGTGGAGTGACTTTCCAATAATGAGATGATTGAGGCCAGTTTCAACGATTGAGAGCCATCAACATCCAGAGGATTATGGGTACTGAGTGGATCACAACATAGCATTTTCATTCTTTTTGTTGTTCACTTCTATTTTGTTTTCTTACTAATTTTCTTTCCTTTTTGATCTGATTTTTTCTTATGCAGCAAGATAATTGTATAAATATGTTTACACACATTGGATTTAACATATATTTCGACATTTATAACATATATTGGATTGCTTGACATTTAGGAGAAAGTGTGGAGGGAAAGAGGGGAAAATTTGGAACATGAGACTATGCAAGGATCAATGTTGAAAAATTATCCGTGCATAAAAAGCTTTCCAAAAAAAGTGTATTATGTACTTCATGCCCAGTAAGTCTTTGTAGGCAGCTAAATGATGATCTAGTAGGTCATTGAATAAACATTTATTAAGTACTTACCAGTTGCCTAGCATTGTGCTATGCAATGAGAATACAAAGAAAGGCAAAGATAGTCCCTGTCCTTTAGAAGCTCACAATCTAATGCAATAAGAGTCAGGAAAACTAGAGTACAAATATGACCTCAGACACATACTAGCTGTGTGATCTTGGACAAGTTTTTTTTTAACATCTGTCTGCCTCAATTTTCTCAATTGTAAAACAAGGATAATAATAGCACCCAATCCCTAGGGTTTTTTGTGATAACAAAATGATGTATTGTTAAATGCTTAGCATAGTGCCTAGCATATAGAAGGCGTTTAATTGCTTGTTTCCTTTCTTCCTTTCTCTGTAAGGAGGTAGGTAACATGTTACATTGTTAGATCTCTAGAGATCTGGTTGATCAATACATTGTTCAGAGTTCTTAAGTCTTTCAAAGTTTGTTTGTTTGTATGGTTTCTGTATAATGTTGCTGCCCTTGTGTAAATTCTTGGTTCTGCTCACTTCACTTTGCATCCATTCATAATATTCAAATATTATCAGAAATTGTTCCTTTCATAATTTCTTAAGGGATAATATTCCTTTACATTCATTCATATAATACATTTTTCAATTCAACTGTTTGTTTTCACTTAATAGAATTTTATTTTTTCCAATTACATGTAAAGATAATTTTCAACATTCACTTTTGTAAGATTATGAGTTCCATTTTTTTTCTTCCTTCCTTTCTTCCTTCTCCCCTTCTCAAGACAGCAAGCAATCTGATGTAGGTTATAGATGTACAGTCATTTTAAATACATATCCATATTAGTCATGTTATGAAAGAAAAATCATAACAAAATGCAAAAACCCTAGGAAAGAAAAATTTTTTAAAGATGATAAGTATGCTTTGATCCACATTCAGTCTCCATAGTTTTCTCTCTGGATGCAGATGGCATTTTTCATCCCAAGTTTATTGAAATTGTCCTGGATCATTGTATTTCTAAGAAAAGTCAAGTCTGTCACAATTGATCATCACACAATTATGCTGCTTATGTACAATGTTCTGATTCTGCTCACCTCACTCAGCATCAGTCCAGGCTTTTCTGAAACCAGCCTGATAGTTCACCAGATGGTGAATCTGCTAACTGTTTAAGAGGTCATCTTGATGAGGTTTAGATTTAGGGAGCCAAAATGAGATTAGGGTTTCTGGTGGTCAGGGAGTTAAATGATAAGGTCTAGTGGCAGGTTCGGGGTTCAGGTGATGAGGGTTGGGGCCCTTTAAGATTCCTAATTGCCCAACCCATGACTGATCTTGATTCACAAATCCTGGTCAAAGGTACCCTTTGAATATCCGGGCCCAGCCCCCCCCACTCTCAGCTCAGCTTCCCCCAGCCCTCACCTGATCTGGGCTAACTGAAAAGCCCGCCAGAACTGGGTACCGCCTATCATTTTCTAGGTATAAAAGAAACAAGCTGGACCGCCCTCATTGCAGGAGCCCTCCCAGCTAACACATGGTGAATCTTCCAGCCATGTAAGGGTCCCTGCCCGCCAACAGCCACCTTCGGCCCTGGTGTCTTTCTAACTGAGCTTTACTTCCAAATTCCTACAATAAACCTTTTATTCATCAATCTAGGTTTTCGGACCTATAAATTCATTTTACAGGGGACACTGCGCCTCATGGGATTATCTATGCGCCGAGAAATGGGGTTCCCCTTTCCTTTCCCTCATTACAGGGAACCAAATGAGGGGTTTGGCTCCCCTGTAGCCCCTTGGGATTTGGCACAAGGGTAGGAAGTTTTGGGGACTCTCTTCTGGCAGCACAGGGATTCTCTGTAAAAGAATTTATAGACCTGAAAACCTAGATTGATAAAAGGGTTTATTATGGTGATTGGAAGTAAGGTTAGAAATCCAGCCACTCTGGAGAGCAATCTGGAACTATGCCCAAAAAGTTATCAAACTGTTCATACCCTTTGATGCAGCAGTGCTCTTATTGGGCTTATATCCTAAGGAAATACTAAAGAAGGGAAAGGGACCTGTATGTGCCAAAATGTTTGTGGCAGCTCTTTTTGTTGTAGCTAGAAACTGGAAGATGAATGGATGTCCATCAATTGGAGAATGGTTGGGTAAATTATGGTATTTGAAGGTTATGGAATATTATTGCTCTGTAAGAAATGACCAGCAGGATGAATACAGAGAGGCTTGGAGAGACTTACATGAACTGATGCTGAGTGAAATGAATAGAACCAGAAGATCGCTGTGCACTTCAATGCTGTATGAAGATGTATTCTGAGGGAAGTGGATATCTTCAACATAGAGAAGATCCAACTCACTTCCAGTTGATCAATGATAGACAGAAATAACTACACCCAGAGAAGGAACACTGGGAAGTGAATGTAAATTGTTAGCACTACTGTCTTTCTACCCAGGTTACTTATACCTTCGGCCTGGAGAAGGATAAGAGCTGGAGGAGATTCAGAGCCAGTATTCAAGAGAAGACTCTGAATTGCATCAGGCTTGACGGGGCTCTCTGCAGGAAGGGAACAAGAAAATGGTATTTACACACATATATTGTATCTGGGTTATATTGTAACACATGTAAAATGTATGGGATTGCCTGTCATCAAGGGGAAGGAATAGAGGGAGGGAAGGGATAATTTGGAAAAATGAATACAAGGGATAATATTATAAAAAAAAAAAATTACTCATGCATATATACTGTGGAAAAAAATTCTAAATATAAAAAAAAAAAAAAAAAAAAAAAGAAATCCTGACAGAGGCATAAAGTCTGTTTAGGGAAATAGGTGAGGGTAAAGAGAGGGTGATACTGAAAAGAGTATTCCAATGGACAGTGGCTTTTGGCATGTTTGGAACCTCTGCAAAGAGAGGATTTTAGTTTGGCTCTTTTTATAATGAGAGGTTTAGCTAAAGGGGGCCCATGGGTGGAGTCCCAAATTGGCTCCTCAGTGGGTTTCAGCTTGAGCTAGAATTGGAATTGAATTCAATGAGTTTCAGGACTGAGCCAACCCCACCCAGATAACAAGGATGAAACTGTTTGTCCCTTAGGGTAGAGTCCCTCACTGAGGCAGAGTTGAAGGAGATTTTCTTCTTTAAGGATTTTCAGAGTTTTGGGGTCCCCTCTTCATTCCCCCCTCAAGCAGTCAAAACTTAAATTCATTTAAGGGAAAAAGGACTAAAAAAAGGACTTGGGGCGGGGTCCCTTATTGAAGCAGAGCTGAAGAAGATTTTCTCCTTCAAGGATTTTCAGAGTTCCGGGTCCCCTCTCCAATCTCAGGATTTTCAATTTTCTTTTCCTTTTTAAAATCTCCCTTTAGGATAAGGAAGTTTCTTTCTTTATAACTATTCCTTTCTCTTACTCCTTTCTCTTCACCCCGCCTTGTTTCCCTGTTGAATTTGATGCATTTCTATATCAAACTCTGAGTGTATGTATTTTGTCCCTTCTTTGATTTAAAGGAGTGAAATTCATCTAATAGGGATTCCTCCAATCCCTTTATCTTGGTTTATATATTCTTCTTAAGTACTTCAATTATAAGAAAAAGAATCTCTTTTTCCTCTTTCTGACACTAGTATATTCCTCCCTTTACTTTTTTCTTCCAGCTCCTCCCACTCTCACGATAGAATTGATCACTCTTACCTCCCTCAAGTATTCTTATTTAACTCTCTATACACTTTTAAGATATCAAGATTCCAAAGGAATACTTGATTCTTTTCCTCCAGTTAGAATGTGAACTTATTTATACCTTCTTCCAATTCAATTATGCCAATATAATTTCCTTTTAAAATTTCTCTGGGCTCTTGTGTTTATATTTCAAAGTTGCCACTCAGCTCTGGTCTTTTCATCAGAAAAACTTTTAATTCTCTATTCCTCTAAAAATCCATTTATTTTCTCCCCATAGGATTATATTTAGCTTAAGGGTGAATATTCTTGTATGTAAGACTATATTTTCAGCCTTTTGTAATATTGCTTTTTTATGTTTGCTTCTCATTTATGGTAGAAGTTGCTAGATCTTGTGTGTTTTTGATTATAACTCTTTGATACTCGAACTATTTTTTCTGGAAGTTTGCTGTATTTTTTTTTTTTTTCTTTCATATGGGACCTTTGGATTTGACTATGATATTCTGGAACTTTTCCTTTTGAAGTTCCTAACAGGAGTTGATAGGTAGATTCTTTCTGTCTTTACTTTGTTTTTTAATAGATTAGGCAATTTTCATGTATGGTTTCTTAAAATATGTTATCTGGGCTTTTTAGAAATCATATTTAAAATCTATTAAATTAAAGTTGATTCATTTGACTTTGCCTTGCACTATTTTTTAGAAGTGTTGGGATTGTTTAGATTTTTAGATGTTCTGAAGGATTCTTTTTTTCTAATGTCTTCTCTGCTGGCTTATCTGCTTATGCTCACAATTTCTTTTTTTTCTTCCTCCTGAAATCTTTGATAGTTTGAGTCTTATATTTTCCTATTGTTCACTTTCTACCTCTCTCCCCTTTGATGATGGAACTCCCAAAAGCTGGACATCACAGCTCTTCCTTAGGGAAGAATGTATTCTGAGGAATTCACTTTTCATTGATTTTAGTTTCTGTTCCAAGTGATTTCTGAGGGATGGAATTGGCTACAACTCGATGTCAGTTCTTTTGCTTCAGGAATTCCACAACACATTGGTGCCCTGCCCTAGTTCTCTCTATTCATTCGTTCTCTTCTAAGGACTGCAGCAATGCACCCAAAAGAGAAAAAATCACGAGAAAGAAAAGACAAAAAAAAAAAAAAAAAAAAAAAAAGTGAAAATATTCTGCTTTGATTTACATTCAGTCTCCATAGTTCTTTCCCTGGACATGGATGCATTTTTTATCTCAAGTCTTTTGGAATTTTCTTGGAACAATGTTCTCCTGGTTCTGGTCACTTCACTCAGCATCAGTTTATGGAAGTCTTTCCAGGATTTTCTGAAATCAGTCTGCTCATTTCTTACAGAGCAATACTATTCCATAACTTTCACAGACCACAATTTATTCAGCCATTCTCCAATTGATGGACATCCAGTTTCTGACCACTACAAAAAGAGCTGCCACAAACATTTTTGCACATGTGGCCCCTTTCCCTTCTTTAAGATCTCTTTGGGATATAATCCCAGTAGAAGCACTGCTGGGTCAAAGGGTATGCACAGTTTTTATCATGCTTCTATTTCCTATACCTGTATATTCTCCTGGGGTGGGGAAGGGCAAGGAGAGAATTAAGTTCAATTGCTTGTTGCCACAGAAGACTCTAGTGAGATCAGGAATAGGGAACATGCTGATATAGAATACAGCAATAACAAGGGAAATACTGTGTGAATCTCCTAGCACAAGCCCCTGGGTCTTGTTATATAGTCCTGCCAGAGCAACTATGTTTCTGACTCAGTCCTGTTCTGGGTCAGGAATGGTGTTCTTGATTATTCTCTGGGCTACCAGGACTGCTGACCTAGTCTTGTTCTGAGTCCTGGGAAGTTCTCAAAAGAGCCTGCTTGGGATATCCTACTGCTGGCCTGAGCTCAGAGTTATGTCTGGTATGCCAGTGACCCAGCCTTGTTCTGCACCCTAGAATCTAATGGGGATATCCTGTGTGGCTGGCCTGGACCAGTGGGTATCTGGGATTTGCTCTGGGTGACATCTGTTGACTCTTCATGCCTTAGAACTGAGTCCTGAGTCCATTTTGGGAGATTCCAGACGCTGCCTATTTGGAGCCTTGGGGACTGAATGTTTGGTTTTGTATCCTTTGGGAGACTGAATGCTCTTGGTCTGGGACTGGGAATGTGTCCACAATCCTGACCCATCCCTATTCCTGATCACTTGTCTATAGATCAGATTTGTGATTTGGACTAGGATCATGCCCCAAATCTCTTCAGATTTCTAATCACTACTCAGTCTGGTGATCTTTTTAGATTTTTTTTGGTGGGGAGGGTGGGTAAAGAGAAGCGGGATATATTGCTTTCTCTTATTCAACCATCTTGACTGATCTCAAGTCATTGATTTCTGCTTGGTTTATTCTAGTTTGAAAAGAATCCTTTTCTTGTGTAATGTTTATTACTTTCTCTTATAAGCTATTTATTTTCCTTCCAATTCTTTCCTCTAACACTTGTATTTCATTTCTTATCTCTTGCTTCATTTCTTTTGGATACTCAAACAGTTCTTGTGGAAGATTTATGTTTTCCTTTGGGTCTCTGCTTATAGTTATTATGAAATTAATCTCTCATTTTTAAGGGAACTTCAGCTTTACAATAATTTTTTATACCATTTGATCTTTTCTTCAATTTATTTATCTCTCCAGCTTTAGTTCTTAAATTGGGGCTTTGTGCCAGAGCCAGGTTTTACTCTCTGCTCCATTCTTTGATGGATTGTTAGCTGTACTTGATTTATCCCTAGGTCCCCTGATTTGTGTGCTGAACTTCATATTCCAGTGTTTGGCCCGAAATATCTTTGAGGATCAGTGGTAAATCTTCAGGGCTTTTTGGCATCTAAAGATACATTGTTTAGGGATCTCAGAGCTCCTGGGCCTAAGCTGTGCTAGTCTAATTATTACTATCCTAAACTCTGGTTATTGCCATGGCCTTTTTGCTGTTGCTCCTCGGAGTTTCCAATGTCCTCATCCTGTGCTTTCTTATCACTCTGAGGATCCCCCTTTTCATTGCTACAACAATACAGAGCTTTGCAGCCTACATATATCCCTGAGAAAATCTTTTTCATGGGAGTTGACTTTTCCTGTCATGCCCAATAACCCTCCTATTGCCTGGATGAATTTTTTTTTTTTTAACAGTTCTAGAGTGAAAGAAATCACTTGCTATAGTTTCCCATTGTATTTCTCATTTGTTATCTGTTTTGATGCAAATTTTGTTGTTGATCTAGAGTACATTTGTTGGAGCTGGGCAGTTTGCCTTTGTTTAGACCTGTCTTAGTTGGAAGTCTAAATATTATTTTAAAAAGAAAGGGGAAAAATCTCTTTCCCCAGTAGTAGTCATCCATACACAATTTATTAACAAATTAAATCATTAATAAAACAAAGACATAGACAATTCTTGACAATATTTTGACTGAGTAAATTAGCATCATTTCAAATTTCCACATCTATAATTTAACAATTAGGTCATTTCAAATATTGATTTTAGTCTTTTAATAATTTTCTTCATATTTTTTCCTTCAAGGTAAGAATTAAATAAAGTCTCTTAGAGGATAAGCTAAGTAAATCCTTTTTCTTTGTTCTTTCTTTAGTCATCACAGGAAATAGTCTTTCCTGAATATGCTGTATTTGCCAACTTCTAACTGATGCCATAAAATTCTCCTAGACCAAAAATAAAACCTCCATACTCCCCCTCACTCCATTGGAAGAAATACTTCATATCAAGACATTTTCAGCTGTCAAAAAAAGTATTGTTCCCATAATATTTCATTTGATTCTTAATGAGATAGTAACTGTATCTATAGTTTCTGTTGGAAAGCCAATGGAAAATATATTAGTTTTATATTTTCTACCTTTCCCAATGTATCTGTCCCCACTCCCTATTCTAGAAATCCATTATTCATGGCAATTAGTAAAAACAAAGGGAAAATCTGGTTTAGCAAAAATAACCAATATAGTAAAAAATTCTTACATAATATATGTTTCACACCCACAAATGCCTACCTCTGCAACGACTTGATAGAGAGGTAAAACAGAAGAGGCTTTCTTATTTCCCTCGTTCAAGTTCTAGTTAAGAAACCCTAATTTTCTAATAATGTAATTGTATTACATTTTGGTTGTTTTATTATTAAATGTTCTGTTTACATTGTTGTAGTCCTTATTGTGTATTATTTTCCTGGTTTTGCTTACTTCACTTTGAATTAGTTCACAAAAGTCTTCCAGTGCTGTCTATATTTATTATGTTTATTGTTCCATTGCATTCATGTGACACAATTTGTTTAGCTATTCACCAATGGGCATATAATTTGTTTCCAGTTCTTTGCTATTAGAAAAAGGTTCAGATAATTTTTACTATTTGATTCCCTTCCCTGTTTTTTATGGTTTTAATATCATCTGATTTCCTGATGGTTGTCTTCTGTCAAGATAAATATCCAGACAGAAGAGGGAAACCTTAACATCCAGCAATTATGGGAAAAACCCCCAGCATAGTTGGGAAAGATCATGACACTTTTCTTAAATATCCACCAAAATTTTGCCTAATCTCTTCATCCTTTGCCAGCTCTCTAGCTGACATTGTTTAACTTCCAAGTAATCATTCCAAACAGTTTGAAAAGGTTTCAGAGAATCCCAATTTTATGGCAACAAAATCAAACAGGATTAAAAGGCAGAAAATAAAACAATCTTTTACTTAGCTCTTTCCATATACTAGTCAAAGTCACCAAATGTTATTTAACATTTCACAGGGAGATACTGCTTTGCTCATCCTTGCAAAAAGTGATGACTACTTTTATGAAGAATATGACAAAACTGAAGTGAGGGATTGGTTTCTGTCATTACATATAAAGTGACCAAAATAAAATGAAGGAAAAAACACTAAATATTTCAGTTCCAAAACCTATTCCCATTAGAAGTACAGTATATTTATCAGAAAAATAAAAGAGTAAAAAAAAAGAATTTTTATCCTGTCCATGATTATCTGACATGTATATTTAGAGGATCTCCTATAGACAAAAGAGATGCTTTTTTGAAAAGTTTGACATTAAATCACCAGGACCCAAACCTGAAATCACATCTCTAAAGTTAAATAAAAATCAAACAGCAAAATCTTCTTTTCAAAAGGGAGAAAATCCTTTTTCTACAGTGAGACTAACCAACAGTGACAAATGATAGGTCAGCACCAACAATTGATTGAATAAAAATGAAAAAAAGTCATGCACACTACTCATTTGTATAAAGCATAGGTTCAATATTATAATTATCTTGCTTAACATCTACTGTTAGTGTACAGAAATGAAACATTGCAAAAGTTTTCCAATTTTCAATGAATCTGTCTCTTTAAAATTAGGGGAATTATAACTGTCAATTTATGAGAATGGTTTAAGTGAGTTTAAGAAAGTCGACATAATATATTTTAATATTCATCATGATTAATAACAAACGTTTTCTTCCTCTTCTGTTTGGCAAATCAATAGACTATTCCATTGTTTCTCTTTGGGGAGTGGTTGTGTTCCATGTTTTAAAAAAATGACATTTTATAGAAATAACATACTGAATAAGGAATTGATTTTGCTTTTATGTTCTAAATCACTCTATCCAAGTGCAAAAATGATTATTTTGTTTTAAGACTAAGTTTGTATTGGTTCCAAATATGCAATAGAACCATAATAGTTAATGGATTTGCATAGTGCACAAATCATAAATCACTTATATAGATTATTAAAGTATCACTTCAAATTGTAAAGTCAAATTTTGTTTTTTAAAATCAAAACATACAAACTTCAAATGCAGAACTGTGACAGGGATAGATTCTCAATACAATGGTTATATTTCAAATTTAAGAGAAGTCATCTACATCACAAATTTAATTTTTAGAACTTTGTTTCTTATAAGATATCATATAAACTATTAAATTTTAGTTTGTACTCCAAATTAACAAATAAAGCTTCAAAAAAAAAAAACTTTGGAAAACACCCTTTTAATGGCCCTAATCATCTTCATTAATCCCCCCCACATACACACACACACACAGAGCAATAATCTTTTTGTGATATACTATGACTGTGTCATTGAATGCCACAATTTTTGATGTTTAAAACTGAGGGTCATTCATAGAACAACATGATGTGGAACAGAGTGACATTGAGCAAGCAGTAACCCATTACTAACTGAGAACTGCATAAGAGAAGTAGCATAAAAGATATCACAGGGAGATGTATGCTCTGAGTTTATGTACTATATTCTATTTGCAATTTAAAAATTTGCTCTGATTCATTATGACTCCACCCAACAGTCTCAGGGAAAATATCTACAAAGTTTAGATATAGCTCACATCCTCTTTAGCAAAAATACTCAGTATTTAAAATATTTATTGGGTATAACATAGCAATTTAGTTTATCTACCACAAAGGGAATACTTAAAACACAAAAGGCTCAGAACCAGTTCTCCATTATATTTAACATATAAAATAATAACCCATAATTCCAATTATACTCTTTAGGGATATAAAGACAATTTTGTGGTGGTATGAAGCAATATATAATATTCACCTCAAATCTTATCCTAATATTTTTGCTTACAAAATTCTCATAGTAGTGGTGAATTTTTTTCTCTTCTGAGAAGTGTTTCAGTTGTAATCAGTTAATTTCTCTGTTCTTATTGGAAATCTAAGAGATAGGCTCTCTGTGTCTCAAGTAATATACTAAAAAGAGGGAAAGGTGTAATTTTTCTATAGACTTTATGGCTTGCTCAGAGGACAGCTTTTCTTGGCTCAGCTGCCGATCATCTTTGTTATAACATCCCCAACCATGGGGATGAAGAGGCCTTCCAGTATTCCATGTCCTTTATTAAAGAACCAGACAGAAACTAGACATTAACCCACACCTAATACCCTATACCAAGATAAGGTCAAAATGGGTTCGTATTTTAGACATAAAGAGTAAATTAGAAGAAAAAGAAGGAATTTGTAGCCAAAAAAAGAACTAGAGTACATTATAGAATGCAAAATAAATAATTTTGATTATATTAAGTTAAAAAGTTTTAGTACAAACAAAACCAATGCAGATAAAATTAGAAGGGAAACAGTAAATTGGGAAAAATTTATATCTAAGGGTTCTGATAAAGACCTCATTTCTAAAATATATAGAGAATTGACTCAAATTTATAAGAATACAAGCCATTCTCCAATTGATAAATGATCAAAGAATGGGCACAGAAAATGTTCAGATGAAGAAATTAAAACCATTACTAGTCATATAAAAATGCTTTAAATCACTACTGATCAGAAAAATGCAAAATAAGACAACTTTGAGATACCACTACACACCTCTCAGATTGGCTAAGATGACAGGAAAAGATAATAATGTTGGAGGGGATGTAGGAAAACTGGGACATTATACATTGTTGATACAGTTGTGGAATGATTCACCAATTCTAGAGAGCAATCTAGAACTATGCCCAAAGAACTTATCAAATTATGCATACCCTTTGATCCAGCAATGTTTCTACTGGGTTTATATCCCAAAAAGATCTTAAAGGAGGGAAAGGAAACTGCATGTACAAAAATGTTTGTGGCAGCCTTCTTGTAGTGGCCAGAAACTGGAAACTGAATGGATGCCCATCAGTTGGGGAATGGCTGAATAAGTAATGGTATATGAATATTATGGAATATTATTGTTCTATAAAAAATGATTAGCAGGATGATTCCAAGAGTCCTGGAGAGACTTACATGATGTTAAATGAAGTGAGTAGAACCAGGAGAACATTGCACATGGCAACAATGAAATTATATGATGATCAATTCAGATGGACATGACTCTTTTCAGCATCGAGGTGATTCAGACCAATTCCAGTGGTCATGTGCTGGAAAGAGCCATTTGTGGGGACTGAGTGTGGATCACATTTTCACTATTTTTGTTGTTGTTTGCTAGTATTTTATTTTCTTTATCATTTTTTCTTTTTGATTTGATTTTTCTTATGTAGCATAATTGCAGAAATATGTATATAAGAAATGCATATTTTTAAATGTCACTTTTATTTTACTTTTTTGTTGTTGTTCAACTAGCAATATTTATGATTTATGTTCTTTCCCTTCTTCCACCCCACCAGAGGTTAGGGGAGTTGTAGGGAAAGATAAAACCTTGCAGCGAATACAGTCACTGGCCATGTCCCAAAATGTATGTCTTGCACTTACATTTGCATGCTTTCTCCCTCCCCCTTCCCTTTCTCACTCTCTTTTTTCTCTCTCTTTCTCATTTTCTCTCTCCCTCTCTCTCTCTCTCAGACAAATACTATACTCTTACATTTGTGTGTATACATATACACATGTATATAAATATATAGGTACATAAAAGAATGTGTTTTATTACATGAACAAAAAACCAGTCTTTCCACTTTTTACCCTCAAACTAGCAAACAAGCAAAATAATCATGCAAAGTCAAGCAAACAAATTCCCATAGTGGCCATGTCCAAAAGTCAGTATGCATATGTTTTGAAAATAAAAAGATTTAATTTTTTAAAAATGAAAAAAAATTATTTCAAACCAATAGGAAAAAAAATAAAGGGCCAGAGCATGTCTCACTTAGAAGGGCCAGAATCAATACCCAGATCCATGGGAAATGCTCGAGTACAACCCTTGCTAGATATTTATTTATACATTATTCTGTACATTTCTTAAAATCATTTAGGATGTCTCTTTGTGGTCACTAACTAGGCTGTAGCTGGGGCAGAGACGTGACTTAAATATCTTAGTATGGTACATTTAGTTTATATTTTTCCATGTCTATGGTAGGACTTTGTTCACATTTGGAGTTCTCTCTTTAACCTTTATTTTTCCTCTCTGGGGATGTGTGTGCTATGGAAGGGATGTGTGTGTGCTGAGTTGAGGAGGATCATGTAATCTGAACATGTGACAGAGGTTTGATCTATGGGTTCATTCAACCTCTGATCCTGAACATCCCAGAAGACCCTGATCTCTGATCTCTTGATTTCCAAGAGAATCCTGGTTCTAATCAGGGCTGTGTCTCCCTCCCTTTGAGTCTGTAGCCCTTCCTTACCTCCAGGAAAAGGACATATTCCCCCTAAGCTGCTACAGTTAAATGTTGGCCCTACTGTGGCTAGAGACAATCAAAAAGATTGGGGTATGGGGCAAAGAGAAGAGGAGGGAGGGGAAATATTAGGAGAGAGTTCAGAGGGCAGTCCTTCTCTTCCGTGGCATTTTTCAGGTTGAGAAGAAAGCTGAGATTTGGGTAAGGGAAAAGTGCCCCAGAGGGAGGTACATAAGGCCAGGGGAAGCGGGTTAATCATCAGTGGAACTCTGATAAGCCTCTGTCAGCTGGACATGGGATCAACACAGTCAGAGAAGAAAGGTTTTGTGAAGCTCGTGGGTCAGTCAAGACAGTGTGGCTGGAGTTTGAGACCATGCTTGGGACAAAACGATTTCAACATGTGATCGAGACCCCTGAGCCAGGCAAATGGGAGGTAAAACCACTTCTCTCTGTCTACATCCTTCCCCCAAAACTCTCCATTAGTTTAGCTCAAGGGGCTCTTCATCCTCTGTTCTGTCCTCCCACCCCATTTTCATTCCCTTATCCATTCTAGTTCTTCACCCCCTTCCCTCCCCCCAGTGAAATAAAGGTACCAAAGAGGGATCTAGTACTTGAGTCTGTGTCCACTCCCTGTATACCCTTATGCCTGTCAATGCTCCCCAAGTAAAGAGGCATGAGATGGGACCATTTCGGTCCTATTTCTGAAAGTTCAGCTTGATGCTCTTCCTATGAGAGACTTTACCTGATTCACTCAGGCAATTGGTTGATAACATATTGCAGTCTTTCTCTCTGAAATAGCTTTATTTGCATGTGTATTTTATTTACTTATTGTGAATATATGGTATCTTATCCAGTAGAACACAGGCTCCTTAAGAGCAAAGATTGTCTCAATTTTGTATTTGTATCCTGAGCTCCTAGTGCCTGGCACATAGTGGTAAATTCTTCTTGTTGATTGGTGTATCTCCCTTCTAGTTATCTGGATATGAAGCATCCTTGCCAATCACAGAAAAGTCAAATGCTCTGACTCAGGATTTAGATAAGGCAAATGCTGAACAAATTGTACAGCTCCTGGGGCAGTGCGATGCTGAGATCTTCCAGGAGGAAGGACAAATAATGCCGGCCTACCAGGTAACTCCTTAATAGCCTCAACCTATGTATACCAGTTTATACATTCCTAATCTAATCTCTAACTAGATACCTCCTTCCCCCCATTCTTGACAATGGTTTTCTGCCCTTGGATCCCAATCCCCTAGTTCAGCTTAATATTATATTTTTCTTCTCCCCTCTTCTATCATTTGTCATTATGTTTTCCTGGTTCTCTTAGCTCCACTGCATGACTTTACCTTCAGGATTCACGGTTCAATCCTGGACCCTCCAGTTCACTCCTTTTTACCCCAGTCCCTCTGGGCTTGTGCTGTCACTAGGTATAAAGAAACAATAGTCAGAGGAATCTAAGATCTACTTTCCTGGGCCTGTCTCCTCTTAACAAAACTTGAGTGTGCTTAATGTTTAAACTATACCCAATTTTAGTTAAAACTGGTTTCTGAAACTCCAGCAAACTTACTGATGCTGCAGTCATCTTTCCACCTTCTTTGTCCTGAGCACACCCTCCTGGTTGGTTTCTAGAACCCCAGTTCTGTTTTGCTGCTGCTCCATGCTTCTTGACCCCATCACTTCAGCATTGCAGGATATGACAGCTGACAGCAGACTCCGATGTAAAGCTGAGTTTCCAGCCACTCAAGGCCTTTGAGTACAATCAGAAAACATGTTCTACTCCTTGTTCTGAGGTGATAAGGGAGGCCCCATGTGAAATTCTCAGTTGAATTAGCATTACCTCCTCTGCTTATTGGTATTAAAACCATTCTAACCTAATCCAGGGTTGTTGCTTACCATTGCCCCAAATTCCACCTTCATGACAGAGAGACAGGCTACATACTAGAAATGTGTATGTTCTGAAGACACAGCTGTTTTAAATCATGTCTGCCAACGATCAGCTGTATGACTTTGGGCAACATCATTAACCTCTCTGGGTTATCTTGTCTCAATTAGCTTTCAGCCAAATGCGGAGTTGGGTTAATTGATCCAAAGAACTCCTAGTGTGGAAACTTCCTCCACAGATGCAGATTAGCAATCCATTTGTAACTGAGAGTAGCTGGATTGAGTGCTTGTTCATGGTAACTTATGTCAAGTTTTCCTGACGCCAAGGCTACCTCTTTGTGCTCTAGATTTCACTGCTTCTCATTTGTATTTCTCATTTATATATGGGGATGAGATGAGAGAAGTGGGGTGCTTCTCTTTACACCATTTCCATTTCTTCTTTGAAACCAGATCTTGGTAATAGTTATGGGTGTGTTACTTCTTAGGATCCTGAAGGGGGGCTTGTTGTTTTGAGTGGAGGGGGGAACCTCTGGTCGGATGGCATTTCTTATGTCAGTGAGTGTTTTCATCCCAATAATGCTGTTAACTCCATATCCACTGTCACCCCCACCCCTGCCTAGAAGTCCAGCTGATCTGAATTCCCAAATAAAACGCTCATCCTGATCATGGTTACTGCCCCTCTTCCCCAGCCCTCTTATATTTTCCCTGGTGTTCAGTTCTCTTGGACCACATCCTAGACATCTCCTCACACTCCAGCTATCTTATTTTTCCAATTTACCCTCATGAAAAAACATTTAAGCGTCTCACTCCATGTGAAGCTGAGGTAAGTCTTATACAAATAGAATTACCCAGTCTCTAGTCTCTAAGAGTTAAAATTCAAGCTTCCTTACCTCCTTGTTCCCTGACAGGTTTCCTTCAACCAGTTGATGAAAGGCTTGGGACAGAAACCTCTCTATACCTACCTCATTGCAGGGGATGACAGGTAAGGGGAACTTTTGACCTCTTTAGGGTTCTCAACTCCTTAATGTCCCAGGAGGACCACTGACCATGAGTTTGTCCTCTCAGGTCTGTGGTAGCCTCTAGGGAGGGAACTGAGGACAGCGCCTTGCATGGGATTGAAGAACTGAAGAAGGTCAGAGACAGCCAACGTCAGATCCCTTGGATGGACAATAGCTCTTGACCGTAGCGAGTTCCCTCATCACCTTTTCTCATTTGTGTCCTTTCTTGCACCCCCTGAACTTCTAAGATGTGGGTCTCCTTATCCAACTACCCCAGAAACCATGATATCCTCTGTCTCTTCTAGGTCACTGCAGGAAAGAAACAAGTGATTGTCATTGGCATTTCTGTTGGACTCTCTGTGAGTATGAATAAAGGAGTGGAATGGAAAGGTTTTGTAAGGAGGATGGGGATGGGGAGATAATGAGGAAGAGGATGGATCTGAAGTCTGGAAGAAGATAATAGACAGCATTAACATGATCTCAAGGCTTCAGAAGGATTGTAGTAAGGGGATAGGGTGCTTAACTAGGTGTCAGGAAAGGTCTCCGTTCTGCCTTTGGTTCTGAGCTTTAGATCATTATCTAAGACCATAAGTTTGCAGAATAATTTACATCTGTTATCTCATTTAATTTTATTATTCACATTTTATGGATGAGGAAACTAAGGTTAAGAGAAGTTTAAAAAGCTATCTGAGGTAAGATTAATGTTTAGTCGTATAATGCTTGGCATATGGTAGAGGAAGTTCCCACATCTGTGAAATCATGGATACTTGACTCATTGATGTACTTGGTCCTTCATCCCACTAATTCTGTCCTAATTCTGTGAATGTGAGAACAGAACACACATATTGCAGCAATAGCATTATTCTGTAGGTATTGATTTTGTGCCTACCTTGGTGCTTGTGTTAAGCTAGACATCTAGTTATATCTAGGGATATAGAAGAAGTATAAAATAAAATCTCTTTCTTCTGAGAGCTTATAGGCTAGTTTACGTCTATTTAATTAAAAAAAATTTGTTTTCATTATTCATTTCCTCTCATTCTCTTCCCTTATCTCAGGCTCCTTTTGTGGCTGGTCAGATGGATTTCTGTATGAATAATTCAGACATTTTCTTGCCTGTTCTAGTTGGGTTCAATCCAGTAAACATGGCTAAATGAGTCTTCTGAAGAGAAATATCAGGAATCTTCCACCTGAAAAGGTGAAAGCTTATGGTAGGTGAAACGGGTATATTTCCTGAAGGGAGAGGGGCTAATTACATCTTCAGGTCTTTCTGCTCTATTACTTGGTCTGGTGGTTGGGGAAGATCTCAACTAGTTATTGGAGAAATTAAACTCTTAACGTCTTTTGACTCCTGGATTAATAAACTCCCTATTTTTATAAGTTCTCTGAGGCTAGATGATTAGTCATGGAGAATGATTCCTATAGAGGCAGCTAGATAGTACAGGAGCTAGAATGCCCATTCTGGAGTCAGGAGGACTTGAATTGAAATTCAGCTTCAGACATTTAACACTTCTTAGCTGTGTGACTCTGGGCAAGTCACTTAACCCCAAATGATGTGACAAAAAAAACAAGAAGAAGAAGAAGAAGAAGAAGAAGAAGAAGAAGAAGAAGAAGAAGAAGAAGAAGAAGAAGAAGAAGAAGAAGAAGAAGAAGAAGAAGAAGAAGAAGAAGAAGAAGAAGAAGAAGAAGAAGAAGAAGAAGAAGAAGAAGAAGAAGAAGAAGAAGAAGAAGAAGAAGAAGAAGAAGAAGAAGGAAGAAGAAGAAGAAGTGATTCCTGAATTAGGCAGGGCTAGTAGTCCTTTTTAACTCTAAAATACTCCAGTCTAGTCTAATGTACACTCACATGTAAATGACTAATACTTTTAACCTTCCCAGGGCTGTACATAATTTAAAAGAAGACATTTATTAACATAAATTAATCTTAAATTGATTCAATTTGGACAATATGACTGAGGGAAATTTAAAATATCAAGTGGTGTTTATGAGCAAATAAGTTTACCATGCAGGTATAGCCTACTTTGTCTACTTATGAAACTATACATCTCCTGAAGTTATGCTAGTCATTTCAACAGACATTTACTTAAACCTGCCCTCAAGGAGCCCACAGCCTAATAGTGGAAACAAGATAGATGTAGAAACAAGCTATATACAGAAAAAATGGGAGAAAATCATTAGAGGGAAGGCATTAGAATTAAAGGGCATTAGGAAAGGCTTCCTGTAGAAGGTGGGATTTTAGCTAGAATTTAAAGAAATACATGAGAAGGGAGAGCATTTCAGATACAGGTATAGTTAATGAAAATGCTCAGCACTGGGAGACATGTATGTGAGGGGTAAGATGTAAGAAGGCAGAAAAAGTGGTGGAGGTGGAGTGAGTTATGAAGGTTTTGGATGCTGGAGGACTTGCCACTGTTGATTAAGGAGGGGGATAACATGGTCAGACCTGGGTTTTAGGAAGCACTTTGACAGCTGAATGGAGGATGGATTAGAGTGAGGAGAGACTTGGGTCAGGGAAATCAAACCATCAGGCCATTGCTATAGTTCAGGCATGAACTGACAAGCTCCTATACCACAGTGGGTTGGTAGTGTCAGAGCAGAGAAAGGAATGTATTTGAGAGATGGTACAAAAATAAAATTGAGGAACCTTGGCAACAAATTACACAGGGAACTATTCACAGGATAAACTATTTAATATAGCAGGTAGTAAATCCATGAATGTAGAAAATGTAACTTCAGGAAAGGGTGAAATAAATTAATGGATAATATAATGGAAGATAATTATTATTTTTCTTTCACATTTTCAATGACTATTATCATTCATTATTATTATTATTCAATGACAATATTAATGAATATTTATTATGTATCAGCTGAACCTTTATATAATTATTTTTTCAATTCAGTTTGATAATTCATGCCCATGTAGCCAAAGATAGCCTAATTCATTCACTCACACACTCATATGCTTATTTATCCATTTGTTCATTTATTTATTAACAAACATTTATTCAAATATACATCTTCTATACATCTTAACACCTTATAATTTGCTCCCACTTTAATTAAATGAAGGAAGATGTCTCTATCTAGTAGGCCCTAATCTTTACTGATAGTCCTTCAATAATTTTCTCGTCACTAGTATATTTCAGTATTCACAGATTTTCATATATATGCTTATATATATGCTGTAAGATAAATGAACTTGTCTGGATGGGCCTAATACAGTATAGTATTTCTAATGTGTAATAGTATTTTTAATATTCTTATGGTACTGATCTTGCAAGGGCTATCCAAAGGGTATGGCTAGCCACACAGTCAGCATTGGCAATGAATAAGATGAACAGGTGATCTTTAGGTTTGGAAATGGAAAGATATTATTAGTAGTAGCACTTATAATAACTCACATTACAAATTACTTTACATACATTATCTTATTTGATCTTTGGAATGACTCTGAGGAAGATGATTCAAGTATTATTGATATTTTCATTTCACAGATCAAGAAACTGAGACTCCCAGAAGTTAAATTACTTCAATTTATTTCTACTAAGCAAATATTTTCAGATGCTTATTAAATTCAAGGCACTGTATTAGGAGCTGGATTTACAAAATTTTCTCCCAAGATCACATTGCAAGCTATTGTAGGAACGGTTTTTCCATTACATGAGGGTTCTTTTGAGTAGCTGTGCTTTTGAAAATATTTCCTCTCTCAGTGTAGTGCCTCTTTGGACTCCCTCCTCTCAACTTATTTTTGAAGGTTGAATTCCCTGGGGAAAAGCTGCTTTAGGTTCAAAGTATTCTGTGGGTCCATATTCCTAAAAACTGTAGTTCTCCAGCTAGGTTTACAATTAGCTCAATGCAAAGGCGTTTACTGAAATGGCACAGAGTGAATAGTAGTAACAAAATGTTCCCTTCATAATTCTGGGGCTCACTCTCCCTCACACATGCCCAATGTGGTAGGAGGAGGGAACACATGCATGTGGCCAGGGCGACACAATGCCCACAGCTTGCCAGGGTAGCACATATTTATTACTGTGATGGCTCCCTACTGGACTAAATGTCCCAAGCTAGAGAGGCTTGGGAACATAGCGCTGCCATGGAAAGTCAAAGCAGAAACCTTACATCTGACCCCAGTCATTCACTCCCACCCATCAAACTTCTGTCTTTTTGGGCCCAGAAATGATCCCATTGAGGACTGGAATTCTACATTCTGTGAAATTGCACAACGGATGCAGAAGCTACAAGAGAAGCAGAAAGCTTTTGTACTCAACCCTGCAATTGGAGTAAGCTCTTTCCAACTTCTTTCTTCCTCTGCCTGGGCCTTTGCCCCTATCTTACCCTTTGGGGATTATCTGCCTTTCTAAATTTTCTGCTTACATGCAAATCTGTGTGCTCTTCAAGGTGCTCTGAAATGTCCACATTTGGAGGACAGTGATTCCTCATTTTATGAAAAGTTGAGCATCAGTTGAATTATTGAAAAAGACGGTGTGTTTTATAGTCATTCCCATTTTAACTTTCTAGATATTTTAATCTTTATTTCTGATTCTCAATTAGATTATTTTTGTTCAGTCATGTTTGGCTCTTTGTGATCCATTTGGAATTTCCTTGGCAAAGATATTGGAGCGGTTGTCATTTCCTTCTCTAGCTCATTTTACAGATGAGGAAACTGAGGCAAGCAGAGTTCTGTGATTTGCCTAGAGTCATCTAGCTAGTTAATGTCTTAGACAGGATTTGAATTCAGGTCGTGGTGACTTTCAGGCTCTATTCTCTACACTATCTAGTTGCCCTTTTAATGAACAACCAATATCTAATACTTTAGTTCTATTTCTCACTTCTCCCTTTTAATCTTTATGTTAATGATTGTAATTAGTGTAACACTGACTCTCTCCCTACTTCCTGAAGACCAAATATGTTACTTTTTATGTCTCCAATTATCATTCTCTACCAATGAAGAGAATATTATGAAAATGTTAAATCATAGGCTATATTAGTAAAATGACACTCTTAATTAAGGTTGGTAATCCCTATAGAAAAATTGGTTAATATAATATAAATAACCACTAAGTCAGATAGTAGATACAGAGATGGCCTCAGTCAGGAAAACCTGGGTTCCAGTCCCACCTCTGACTTATACCACAAGGCATACACTTAACGTTTCAGTGACCCAGGCAACTCTCCAAATTTCAAGCAGGTTCAGACTTATTTTATTGCTACCTCATCTGAAATTCCTTATACCAGTGAAATCATAAGTTCAGCCCCAAAAAATGAATTCACCTTCTAAGTTTGGATCCATGTGTTTTTAAAAATAGTGCACACCTGTATGTCTTCCCACTCTTTCTGCTTCCCTCTATCAAACTGGAGAAAGTCCTTTTTCCAGCCTCCTGGCCTCCCACATCTCTTCCCTGAGGTATCTTCTCTAACTTGTACCTTGGCCACCATCCAGCTTTATTTTTGTCTCAATCTAGATTTCTCCCTATGTTGCTATGTTTGCTTAGTATATGGAGGAACTACTGATGTGATATCATTACCTATCCTATGCATGTGAAACAACAGTTTTTAGATGAAAAAAGAAAACAAAAAAACAAAGGGGGAGAAGAATAGTCTTTTAACATGAAAGCCAACCATTTCCACCATAATACTCTTCCTCTAGACTATAGGTACACCATTTCCATCTTTCTGCGAGGCAGTTGGAGTTAAGTAACTTGCCTAGAGTCATACAGCTAATGAGTGTTAATTATCTAAGGGTAGATTTTAACTCAGTTCCTCCTGACTTCAGAGCTGGTATTCTATCCCCTGTGCCATCTAGCTGCCCCATAGGTTCACTGTTTCCAACAAAAAGGAATCCATTCTCTTTCTCTCTCTTTTTTCTCTTTCCCTCTCTCCCTCATCATCATTTTTTACAAAATATATTTGTTTAAAACTTAAATAGAAAAAACATTGTCATGTGCAAAGAAGAACATAAGGGAAGATTTAAAATGTATAGCAGTAAATTTCTATTTCAAAAAAGTGTATATAATAATAGAAGACGTATTCAGAAATGTACATTTTTTTCTTTGCTTCCTTGTAAGTTTTCTTTTGTTTTCTATTATGTACTTTTTACTTCCTTTCCCTCCACCCACGCAGGCTATAGTTAAGCATAAATATATTTATGTGTGTGTATACAAACATATATAATACACATATATCTTTATACATGTGCATATACACATAACTATACCTATATATACATAGATACCTATAATTCTGCATAGATATAGACATACATTCATATGTTTCTGTGTAAGGTTACACTATGCTTGTTTGCCCTCTGTTTTTCTGAAGGTGTATAATATTATTCTTCTTAGATCCAAATCTTTTCAAATTTTTCAAAATCTACTAACTCATTTCTTATACCACAGAAATATTTTAACCCTTAGTATCTAGTTGTTTTGAGTAGTCTAAAACAATATTAATATGGCTGACATATATACTGCATATATGCTAATATATATATATATATATATATATATATACTATAGTATCCCTATTTTTCTCTTTTGATTATTTTAATTTTAACTTTGAGATCAATGATTACTACCCTTGCTTTTTTTCTCTAAGAAATTCTACTTCTGATCATTATTATTGTATTTGTGTGTACCTCTTCTTCCCTATCCCTGATGCCTTTTCTATATTACTTTAACATCTATTTTGTATTACTACTCCTCCTCCCCAGGAATCTCCCCTAACCCTTTCCCTCCTTCTTTATCCCATTTCCATTTAATCTACACACCTTTCCATACTGAATCTTACCCTATTCCTTTCCTCTCCTATTTCTTTATTTTCCCTGTTCTAATTTCTTTATAAATTTGGAAAGGTTTTATGTCCTTTTAGAGATATGTATATATGTATTGTTCCCTCTTTAAGCCATTCCCAATGGGAGTGTGATCTCAAAGCTACCACTCCACCTCCCATATCCAATTTCTTTGTATTAGTTCTTGCTATTGCACCTCATTTGTATAACATAATTATTATTTTTACCTTTTCCTATGCAATTTTGCTTTTTAGAATTATATCATATTCAGCTTTACCCCAGTCTTTCTTTTGAACTACCTAATTCTTAATGACAATATTAGACAAATGGTTTACATTTCCATGTATAAAACATAGTTTGTTCTTATTGAATCCCTTGAAATTAGTTGTTATTTACCTTATATTTCTCATTGTGTCTCATATTTCAGTTTTTCTATTAAGTTCAAGGTTTCTTGCAACAAAATCCTGAAAGTGTGGCAATTTGTTGAATATTAAATTTTTTTTCCATTCAGGATTATGATTAGTTTTCAGCTGTAACCCTAGTTCTTTTGATCTTCAATATATAGTATTCCAAGATCTGTGGTCTTTTATTATAGCTGCTGTCTTATATAATTCTAACTGTGACTCCAGCATATTTGAATGTTTTTTGTTGTTGTTAATTGTAAAATGTTCTCTTTGATCTGTGGGTTTTAAAATTTAGCAATAATGTTCCTATATGTTTTCCTTGTAGAATCTCTTTCAGGTGGTGATTGGTGGGGATTTTTTTTTCCCTATTTCAACTTTTCCCTCATGTTCTATCACTTAAGGACTTTTTTGGTCATGGCTTTCAAGTAATCCAATTATTCTTATGTTTTCTCTTCTTAATCTGTTCTCTAGATCTGTTGTTTTCTTATGAGATGTTTCACATTCTCTTCTATTTTTTCATTTTTTATATTTTGTTTTGTTATTTATTGATCTCTTTCACTGGCTTCTCTTGCCCAATTCTAATTTTCTTTTGCTTTTTTTTTTTTGGTTGTTGTTGTTACTGAGGCAATTGGGGTTAAGTGACTTGCCCAGGGTCACACAGCTAGGAAGTATTAAGTGTCTACAAAATGATTCAAACCAGTTCCACTTGTTCAGTTATGAAGAGAGCCATCTACACCCAGAGAGAGAACTGTGGGAACAGAGTGTGGATCACAACATAGCATTCTTACTCTCTCTGTAGTTGTTTGCTTGCACTTTGTTTTTTTTTTCTTCGTTTTTCTTTTTCTTCCTTCTTGATCTGATTTTTCTTACAGCGAGATAACTGTATAAATATGTGACATATATTGGATCTAACATGTATTTCAACATATTTAACATGTATTGGACTAACTGACAGCTAAGGAGGGGAAAATTTGGAACAAAAGGTTTTACAGGGGTCAAAGTTGGAAAAATTTCCCATGCATATGCTTTGTAAATAAAAAGCTTTAATTAAAAAAAAGTAGTATTAAGTGCCTGAGGCCAAATTTGAACTCAGGTTCTCCTGACTTCAAGGTCAGTACTCTATTCACTATACCATCTAGCTGCCCCTCCACTTTTCCAAGAGTCATTTTTTTTTTTTCCCTTTAAGATTCTAGATGTCCTTTTTCAGTTGGTTGACTTTCTTTTCATAATCTTCTTGTTTTTCTTTTTCTTATTTCCCCCCTAGTTTCTCCCATTTGCTTTTTAAAGTCTTTTTTGGGCAGGTAACTATTCAGTATTACTCTGTGAGGTAAGAGAGTTTTTGTTTTTTTTTGTTTTTTTTTTAACTTGGGTTTTCCCATATTAACTTTCTATGGTTGAGTTATTTCTCCTTTGCCTGCTAATTATTTTTTAAGTAAGCTCTTGTTGGTGCAAACACCTCTAGTCTTACAGTGGGAGTGGGAGCAATGGGTGCCTTTGGTCTCAGGCTCTCCTTGAGTTCTCCCCTGTCCCCGGCCAGCAGTCCCTCCCCACTGCTTCTGCATTCACCAAGAGGGTGCTGGTTCCTTTTCTCCCTGGCAGCCTCTTAGCAGCACAGCTGGGCCCCCTGTTCCTTATCAGCAGAGGTTCCTTCAATCCACCCTGCTCAGACCCTGGATTTCCCCCAGTTCTGGGAAATGAAAGTGCCTGTAGCTGGGGGAGAAACCAGGCTAACTCCAGGGGTCTCTGGGGAAGTTTCAGGGAGCTAGCCCAGAGGCGTTTCCCACTCTATCTCCAGTGGCCCTGGAGGGAGCCATTCTGGCTGACTTGTCCGGGTTTTTGACCCCTCTCTGCTTGCCCTGAAGCGCAGTTTTGTCTCGTGGTGGTGGTGGTGGGGAGCTGGAGAACTTGGGATTTTCTGACCACTCTGCCTTCTCCTCCCCCTTTCCGCCTACCTCCCACCCTCATCTTGCCAGTTCTTTCTTTTGGCAGCAAGGTTGGCTGAAATGGCTACCTCAGGTCACCCTGACATCCCTCTCTCCTGGGAAAAGTGCCTTTAGTATCTCCCGGTCAATTGGGGTTTTGATTGTTTTTTACCTCTCCCCATCTTATTCCCCTCAGCCCGAAGGACTCAGTGGTTCCTCCAGAATGAAGGGAGGAAGTGCTACCAAGATCCTTCTGGAAATGCTGCTGTTGGCAGCTCACCACACTGTGGAGAGGGACGTGGGAGCCCTACGCAGGTAGGCAGCAGGGCAGGGCCAGCCAGGCTCAGGAGGGGCCGGAGGGAAGGTGGGGGAGGGAAGAAACAGAGGAGTGGGCAAGCGAAGCCCAAGAGAGAGCTTGGAAAGCAAGATGGCAGGCACGCCTTCAGTTCAACCCAAGGCCTGCATAGTCAATGTCTTCCAGACCAAAGTACTGTTTTAAGGACCCAAAGACAATACAGTCCTGGACCTCATGCAGCTCATTCTATTCAAATGAATAATGCTCCCTCTGGGGAGCTGCAGAACCTGATTTGGTTCCAAAGGTTCCTCAGGATTCCCGAGACCCTAACCCAAACATAGGGCCTATTTAGGGGCAGACGCGAACCCATGGAGTATCCAGAATGAATCCAATTTCTGGGGGAGACTTTTGACCTAGAAGGACTCAAGATCAAGGCCAGACGGTTCAGAGTGGTTTTAGACCATATCTCTACTTGTAAGGGTATCTTGGAGGTGCTGAGGTGGGATCAGCACCTTCTCAGCATCCAACGATGGGTTTCCAAAGGTCTCTGCCATCTGCTTCCCAGCCTCCCAGGAAGTTCCTCTGTATCCTCTCTGTTAGCTAGCAATCTACCAAGGTTTCTTCTGCTCTTCCTGTTGTCAGCCTGACCAATGTACTCCTTTAAGGTCTAGATTTCTGTATCTATTTGGAAATCATGCTTCCCTACGGGAAGGATTCCATTCTTAGGGATAAGGCAGAGCCTGGGGACTTTGGGGCGTTCTAGAGCTAGAAGGGAGCTGTCTTTCACTTCTCCTAGCTGTCTCCTAGAGATCTTAAGAACATTTGAACGAACACATAAAGTCACCTACAGCCAAGGCCCCAAGATTGCAACACTGATGAAGCAGGCAAGCACCAGGTGATGATGGGACAGGGCTAAAGTGGTGTGAATCAGGAACAATAGAAATTTAAGGGGAGCACTGTGAATCTACAAGGGGGTGGGTGTTATAAAAGTCCTTCCTTATTCTCTTCTTGGATGATAGTAATCTGTTTTTGGTTTCTTCTTTTTTTTGGGGGGGGGGAAGCCTTGGTTGTTTCTTCTGTGCTTGGCTAGCACTTTCCTTCTCTCTCTTCCTCCTTGCCTCTATTCTTTTCTTCCTCCCTCCCTCCCTCTCTCTCTCTGTCTCTGTCTCTCTTCATCTCTCTCTCTTTCTGAATTTTTCTATAGTGATAATGATGAGAATGATGAGGTTAGTGGCAGTCAGAGAATTGTTAAAATTTTTGTGTTTAGCACAAAGGTTCTTCATAAAAGAATTCATGAAACCCCAAATTATTAATTGATAAAAATGAAAGTTTATTGTTGAACACAAAGCCAGTTCTGCTAAGAGACTGACTTCTTTAGCAGCAAAGTCCTATTAAGGAAATGGAGGCTGGCACTGAGAAGAGAAGGCCTTCTCAGCGGGCAGGCAAGCTGCTTTGGACCTTCTACAAAGAGTGAGTTTTCATTACCCTTTAAAAAGGAGTCTTGAGGCTTCAGGAAGCTAAGGTTTCCGATGCTTATCAAGATCCAGCCCAGATCTCCTATTGGTATTAACAACACTTCAAAGGGGTGCTTTTTGACCAGGGTTTCTAATTGAATCAAAGGCTCTGGCATTCCTGAAAGATAATTTATCTGGGGGAGACTCCAAAGAGATCACAGATCAAAAGGAAACAGTTTCAGAATGATAATCTTAAAGGGAACAGTTTCCGTCCCCCTTCAATATGTTCTCAAATTTTCTAACTTTTGAAATAACTCTACTAATTTCTGACACTGTTTCCAGTCTGCAGAAGAAGGGTCGAGTGTACCTGGTTGGTTGGCAGACTCTAGGTATTATTGCCATCATGGATGGAGTGGAGTGCATTCACACTTTTGGTGCAGGTGGGGTCCCAGTCCAGCCTGCCTCTCTGACCCACCTTGCTAACCCCATCTACCTCTTCATCTCAACACTTTTCTTTCCTCAATTCAGTGGGACTCCTAACCCAACATTTCTCCTACCCTTATCTAACCTGAAGCCTCTATCTAATAGTTGCTTCCTAACTCAATCCAATTCTCTAACTGTATTAGTCCAAGTTTCAAGTACCCTTAGGTATCTCTCCCTAAAATCCCATTTTCTTCCAGGTTTGGATCCCTGTTTTCTGATCCTATTCCAGTCCCAAGTCTCAGATCTTGAAGTCTGCTCCCTTCCCTATGTTCATATGCTTTCATGCTCTTATGACAATCTTTAAAAATCTGATACAAATAACTGTTTCTCTTCTAAACTTATTAGATTTGCAAGATGTTCGAGGCTTCTTAATTGGTGATCATAGTGACATGTTTAATCAGAAGGAGGAAATTGTGGCCCAGGTTGGAAGCTGTTGGGGAAGATAAAAATTGGAGAGATAGTGATGGGCTTGAGAAGAGTCGTGGCCCCTGGGAAAACCCAGGGGATGTCAGGAGAGTCCATGGGGAGGTATTGGAATTTGTTGAGAGTGAAGGGTTTTTGGGCAAGGCAAGGCAACTGGCCTGTATTAAGCATTTACAATGAGACAACACTGTGCCAAGGGAAGCAGATACAGGTGCAAACAAAACCAAAGGCTGATCATGCCCTTAAGAAGCTTAGATTCTAATGGCAGCAAACAACTCACAAAAGGATTGAAAAGCAGGAGATGGGACTATGTTCCAAGAAAACTTATCTAGGGGGATATGCCTTCCCCAGGAGGGGCTGACTCCAAAAGGGATCACAGCTCAAAAGGGAACACAGTTTTAGAGTGATTATCTTAAAGAGAACATAGTTTGGGGACATGGCTTTGAAGTCTGGGAAGTCAGGAGGAGACTTGGGGGAGGAATGAAGGCCCAATAACAAAGCTTCTCCAAGGAAATGGAGGAAAAGGAGGGACTCACTATGGGAGGAGAAGGAGAGAAAGCCACAGAGATAACTGGGAGTGGTTGGGGCCAGGGGGATGAAGGAGACATAGAAGCTAGGAATCATAAAGGTTTGGGGGAAATGTGGTTGGATTTCTCCTCTTTTTTCCTTCTACCTCAGGGTCCACAGTTCTCTTTTTCCGGAGAAGATTTCCTCACTTCTATCCTGCCATCCCTCACTGAAAAGAACACTGTGCTCTTCATCTTCACCCTGGATGGTGAGAGGGGATTCGTAGGGAGGAGAGGGTAGAAGGAGTGGTGGTTGTACCCTCCATGCAGTATAGTTTTATGGTAATCTGGCCTTTGGTCTTTGTGTTGCGGTTTGGAAGGGGACCCCCAAAATTTGGGATCATGTGAGGTGTCTCAAAGGAAATTTGAAGGCTTGAACCCATCTCCTTAGCCAAAGGGCAGTTTATTGTAATTTTACAGTATCACAAGAGGACTGAATTCTAAGAGAATTCAGCAAAGAAACAGAAGCAAGGAGACACATTTATCCACTTTCTATCATTAACCTTCTAATTCTATTCCTTAGGCGTGATCTCCAGAATTTGGTTATCACTGAAAAGATTTATCCCTGTTGTCTCAGGAGTTTGGTTCTTGGGACCATCCTGAGGCCAGAAGCTATCTGGCAGTCAGCAATGGATTGAGGAGTGGTCTGTTCAGAATCAGACAGATTGTTGTTCTCAGATTGGGAATGTGGGAACTCCTGAGGCAGATTCCAAAGCCAGAAGATTTAGGATTGCTGACTTATTGTTAGAACAGAAGCCCCCTAAAACCAGGGGACCATAAAGTCATGTTGCATCATTTGGGGGGTAGTCCCCAAGTTCATACACAGTTTGTTCACTTGATTCTCCCCAAAGAGAATTTAGGTTTTGATCCCTTCTCCCTCTGTCCTAGACAACCTCACAGAAGTGGAAATGTTGGTGGAGCAGGTGAAGAAGAAGACTCCTAATATCCAAGTCCTGGCACACAGCACAGTGGGACAGTACTTACCAGTGAGAAACAGGAGAGACGGGAGGGGGTGATGGGAAGTGCATGGCTGGAGCATCCCATGTCTGCCATACTTATCCTGTTTCCATTTCTATCCTCAGTCCTCACTGAAAAAGCTCTTTCCATGCATGATCAGCATCACATGGCCCCTGCTTTTCTTTGACTATGCGGGTAACTTCATCCAGGTTCATCAATCATTCTTACTTATATATTGCTCAAAGAGAATATTTTCTTCAAACTCTGTGAAGCAAGTAGTAAAATATTATTATTCCCATTTTACAGTTAAGGAAATGGAGATTTAGAGAAGTAAAGTGATTTTGCCCATGATCCCAGTATTAGTAAAAAATACAGAAGAGCTCTGGTATAGAGCACAGGCCCTGAAGTCAAGAGGATCTGAGTTCAAATCCAGCCTCAGACACTTAACACTTCCTGGCTATGTGATCCTGGGCTTAACCCCAATTGTCTCAGAAAATAAAGAGCTCTGGTTTTAGAGTTAGTAACTTTGGTTCAAATTCTACTTATGTGAGGTTGGGCAAGTCTCTTACCTCATTTTCCTTGACTATAAAGTGAAAGGCTTGGGTAGCTGGTCTCTGGGCTACCTTCCAGTTCACCTCTATGATCCCGAGTATCAAACATTGGACTTGAGTTCATGTGCCTAGTCATTCTTGCCCCTCCATCATGCTGTGGTGTTCTCAGTAAAAGAAATGTAGATAAAGAAACTGCTCAAGGAGGGAGGCTGAAAGGCAAGAATTTAAAAAAAAATGAATTTTACTAATTTTTTTTCTGAAGCAATTGGGCTGGTGCTCTATCTACTGTGCCACTTAGCTACCCCTTAAAAATGTATTATATTATTATTTTAAAAGTATCACAGACATTCCTTCTTTACCTCTCATCTCCTCACATTTACTCTACTTTTATAATGAAAAAAATTAAGCAAAATCAGTCATTTAGCTCAGTTTTGTGTAGTTCATTAAGGTTTGCAAAGTGCTTTAAATATTTGTGTTATCTCCTTCAATCTTCAGAATAACCCTGTGAGGTAGATATTTTTTTTCCCATTTTATAACTGATGGAATTGAAGTTTAGAGAAGTTGAGTGATTTACCCAGTGTCACAGAGCTGGTTCATGAGTACATGTGGCAGGTCTTCATGGCTCCCAGATTGGGGCTTTATCTGCACTAATTGATACATCATGGTTGACCTTCCTCGGCAGTATTTGGTTTGACAATGAATTCCACATCTGTAGAAAGCTGGTAATTTAACACTGTCCTGCGCCACTTCTGGGAATGTGACAGTAAGGCAGGCTGGGTACATTCTTTTTCCTCTAGATCACTAGGCAGAATGAACTTCCAAGGCAAGAGGCTGTTGTGACACAGGTGACACAACACCTGAAGGTGCCTGCAACTGTATTAATATATGTGTTTATTGAACACCAACTCTCTCTTTTACTGAAGTCATCCTTTGAAGTCTCATCACTAGGTTCTTGAAGGTCCCATCAGCCGAGCACAAACTTTAGGGTTATAGGATTATAGATCTAGAACTAGAAGAAAGTTAGAGGTCACCTACTCCCACTTCATTTTTTATCTGGGAAACTTAGGCTCAGAGAAGGTAGATGAAGGTGTGGGATTTGAAGGGTGGATCTTGTGGCTACAATCTTGGCACTCTTTCTGTAGCTGTATACTGTGTCCCACACCTACTACTTACCTATCAACCTACTAAGGTGGACAGGTTTGGAGTATGGCCCAAGTGTGATAGATTGTGTATCTTTTTTCCCCCTACTTTTCATTTCTTGTAAACAACATATTGCTGGATTTTGTTTCTAATCTATTTTACTATTCTCTTCCATTTTATGTATGAGTTCATCTCACTAAAATTCATAGTTATGACTGTGTATTGTGAATTTTCCTTTATCCCTTTTTTGGTATTCTTTTTTCCCTCTTTAATCTGCCCTCCCTCTTATTCTACTCCTTACTTTTCTTAGCCCTTTTTCCTGCTGTTTTCCTCTTGAGTGAAATACATTTCTATACCCAACTATATATGAATATGCATTTTTCCCTTCTTTTGACCAGTTCAGATGAGATGCTCTTTCCTCTTTGTATAGATTCTACTTGTGCTCCCCATTTTTAATTTCCTCCATTTTTCTTCTCCCTTTTTCATCCCAGTTCCCATGTATTCCCTCTCTCCTTTACCTTTTTAAAAAGATCATTAAAATTCAACAATCAAGACTAAGTCCTCTGTCTAAATAGATTCCCTCAATGACTCTTGATAGAGTTCTGAGATATATCATTTTACCATATAAGAATGTAAACAATTTAATCTTGTTTAGTTTACCTTTTTACACTTCTCCATGACTCTTTTGTATACCAAATTTTCTACTCTTCATCAGTGTTTTCATCAGTAGTGCTTGTTAAATCTTTTATTTTATTAAAGTTCTATTTTCTGCAAATTAAGACAACTCTGAGATACCACTACACACCTGTCAGATTGGCTAAGATGACAGGAACAAATAATGATGAATGTTGGAGAGGATGTGGGACAACTGGGACACTGATACATTGTTGGTGGAGTTGTGAAATAATCCAGCCATTCTGGAGAGAAATCTGGAATTATGCCCAAAAAGTTATCAAAACTGTGCATACCCTTTGATCCAGCATTGCTGCTATTGGGCTTATATCCCAAAGAAATACTAAAGAGGGGAAAGGGACCTGTATGTGCCAAAATGTTTGTGGCAGCTCTTTTTGTAGTGTCTAGAAACTGGAAGATGAATGGATGTCAATCAATTGGAGAATGGTTGGATAAATTATGGTATATGAAGGTTATGGATTATTATTGCTCTGTAAGAAATGACCAGCAGGATGAATACAGAGAGGCTTGGAGAGACTTACATCAACTGATGCTGAATGAAATGAATAGAACCAGAAGATCGCTGTACACTTCAATGTTGTATGAAGATGTATTCTGAGGGAAGTGGATATCTTCAAAATAAAGAAGATCCAACTCACTTCCAGTTGATCAATGATGGACAGAAACAACTACACCCAGAGAAGGAACACTAGGAAGTGAATGTAAATTGTTAGCACTACTGTCTATCTATCCAGGTTACTTACACCTTCGGAATCTAATACTTAATGTGCAACAAGAAAATGGTATTTACACACATATATTGTATCTGGGTTATATTGTAACATATGTAAAATGTATGGGATTGCCTGTCATCAAGGGGAAGGAATAGAGGGAGGGAAGGGATAATTTGGAAAAATGAATACAAGGGATAATATTATTTAAAAATTACTTATGCATATATACTGTGGAAAAAAATTATAAATTTAAAAAATAAATAAATAAATATTTCCCAGAAAAAAAAAAATAAAGTTCTGTTTTCCTCCCATAGGATTGCACTCAGTTTTGCTGCATGAGCTATCCTTGGTTGTTAGCCTAAATCTTTTGCCTTCTGGAATATTGTATTCCAAACTCTGGTTCTTTATAGTGATTACTGATACATCTTACGTGATACTTACTTTTGGTTCCTTGATGCTGAAATTTCTTCTTTCTATCCACTTGCAATATTTTTTTCCTTTGACTCTGAGATCTGGATTTTGGCTATATTATTTTTGAGAATTTTCATTTGGAGGTTTTAGAAGTTAACAGGTAAATTATTTTTATTTCTTTTTCCTCTGGTTTTAAGAGATCTAGGCATTTTTTCTTTCATTTTATCATATTTTATTTTCATTTTTATTAATATCTTTTACATATATTTTTCCATTTCTATTCATATCTTTATTTTATCATATTTTAAGAAATACATCTGCATCAATTTTTGTTTTGGCTTTTGGTCATGGCTTTTAGGTAGTCCTATGATTCTTAATATTTTTTCTCTTTAATCTGTTTTCCAGATCAGTTGTTTTTGTTATGAGAGACTTTACATTTTCTTCTATTTATTCAATTTTTTACTTTATTTTAATATTTCTTGATGTCTCAGGGAGTTATTAATTTTTATTCCAATTTTCTAATTTAGTAATTCTAATTTTCAGGCTTATTTTCCTTGGTAATATTTTATTGTTCTAAGTTGTTGATTCTTTTTTTCACATTTTTTATCTGTGGGTTCATTTCTTTCTCCACTTTTTCCTCTATTGTTCTTTTTTGGTTTAAAAAATAATAATTTTTAGCTTAAAAACAAACAAACAACTCTTGCTTTATCTCTTCCAAATATCCTGACTGGTCTTATACCTAAGCCCCCCGACTGAACCTTTGTCCTTTGCTTGTAGATATTTTTGAATCATTCTTTTCTTCTGAGCTTCTGTCTTATATTTCCCTATCACTATAATGGCTCTTTATGGTGGGATTCTTTTTGTTGTTTTTATTGTTTGCTTATTTTTCCTTAAAAAATTTGTTTTATTAAAAAAAAAAAGAATAAGAAAAAAGAAAAACAGAAAAGGAATACAAAACAAAAGAAAACATTGTCATGTGCCCAGCTGAACATCAGGGAGGATGGGTTCAAGAAAGTATGTATATTAATGGAAGAAATTATATTTATGAGTGTCCATTTTTTCTTTACTTCCTTGTAAATTGTTCTTTTGTTCTCTGTTGTGTACCTTTTTTACTTTATTCCTTTTTTCTGCCTTTCATCCCTCTGACAAGCAGGCTATAATTAAGAAAGGATATATTTATGTAGATAAATATATAGATATATATTCATACACATATATACATATATTCCCTATCCCTGATGACACTTTGTTTTAATTCTGCTCCTTAACTTGCCTTGCTGTTACTAAATCTCCCCCCATTCATGGATACCTCTCTTTTCTTTTTCCCTCACCATTTGCTTCCTTGTCCACCCATCCTTCCTCACTTATGTCTTTATACATTTTGAAGGATGCTATACCCTTCATGATATATATGCAGTGTTGCCTATTTAATCCATGAGTAGGTTTTCAGAACTATGAGTCTTCCTCCTCCCTCCCTGCCTCTGTATCTATTCTTCTTCTGCACCTCATTTGTATATGATTGCGATTTTTATCTTAACTGCCCCAATCTTTCCTTCGAACTACTCTATTGTTGATGCCAATCTTAAACACATGATAAACATTTCCCATATTAAAAAACAAAAAATTTGTCCATGTTGAGTTCCTTGAAATTGAGCTTTGATATTGGCTCTTATATGTTAAATTTTCTATTAAGTTCAGATTTGGTTACTAGGAAGTCCTAAAAATATGCAAGTTTGCTGAATATTTATTTTTTTCATTCAATATTAAAGATAATTTTTCTAGATATGATATTTTGGGGCATGACCTGGTTCTTTTGGTTGTTGGTAGATACGATTCCAGGACCTACAGTCTTTTTACTGCTGATAAATCCTTCATAATTCTGATTGTAGTTCCAGTGCATTTGAATTGTTTTTTCTTGTTTCTTGCAAAATTTTCTCTTTGATCTGGGGGTTTCAAAATTTGGCATTAATATTCCTATGTGTTTTCCACAAAGGATCTTGTTGAAGTGGTGAATGTGGATTTTTCTGTTTCTACTTTCTCCTCATTCTGTCACTCCTGGACAATTTTCTTTTCTTTTTTCCCCCCTTTTTAAATTAAAGCTTTTTATTTTCAAAACATATGCATGAATAATTTTTTAGCATTAATCCTTGCAAAATCTTGTGTTTCAATTTTCCCCCTTTCCCTCCCACCCTCTCCCCTAGATGTCAAGTAAGACAATATTTGTTAAACATGGTAAAAAACATATGTTAAATTCAATATAGGCACATATATTTATAGAATTATCTTGCTACACAAGATAAATCAAATCAAAAAGAAAAAAATGAGAAAGAAAACAAAATGCAAGCAAACAACAACAAAAATAGTGAAAATTCTATGTTGTGGTCCACACTCAATTTCCACAATTCTCTCTCCGGTGTAAATGGCTCTCTTCATTGCAAGATCATTGGAACTAACCTGAATTATCTCATTGTGAAGAGAGCCACATCCATCAGAATTGATCATTGTATAAGTCTTCTTTTTGCCATGTATAATGATCTCCTGGTTCTGCTCATTTCACTCAGCATCAGTTCATGTAGGTCTCTTCAGGTCTCTCTGAAATCATCCTGCTGGTCATTTCATTTACATGAACTGATGCTGAGTGAAATGAGCAGAACCAGGAGATCATTGTATACAGCAACAACAATACTACATGATGATCAATTCTGATGGATGTGGCTCTCTTCAACAATGAGAGGATCCAAATCAGTTCCAATTGATCTGGAACGAACAGAACCAGCTACACCCAGAGAAAGAACACTGGGAAATGAGTATGGACCACAACATAACATTTCCACTCTTTCTATTATTGTTTGCTTGCATTTTTTGTTTTTTTCTTCTAAGGTTATTTTTAACCTTCTTTCTAAATCCGATCTTTCCTGCACAACAAGATAACTATATAAATATGTATTCATATATTGTATTTAACATATACTTTAACATATTTAACATGTATTGGTCTACCTGCCATCTAGGGGAGGGAAGGAGGGAAAAAGTTGGAATAGAAGGTTTTGCAAGGGTCAATGTTGAAAAATTACCCATGCATATGTTTTGCATATAAAAAGCTACAATAAAATATAAAATTAAAAAAGAACAATAATATTCCATGACATTCATATACCACAATTTATTTAGCCATTCTCCAATTGATGGGCATTCACTCAGTTTCCAGTTTTTGGCCACTACAAAGAGGGCTGCCACAAACATGTTTGCACATACAGGTCCCTTTCCCTCCTTTAAAATCTCTTTGGGATATAAGCCCAGTAGAAACACTTCTGGGGCAAAGGGTATGCACAGTTTGATAATTCTTTGAGCATAGTTCCATATTGCTTTCTAGAGTGGTTGGATCAATTCCCAACTTCATCAACAATGTATCAGTGTCCCAGTTTTCTGACATCTTCTCCAATATTTGTCATTATTTTTTCCTCAGAGTTGTCTAAATTTATATTTCTCTGATCAATAATGATTTGGAGTACCTTTTCATATGGCTAGAAATAGTTCCAATTTCTTCAAATTGTTCATATACTTTGACCATTTATCAATTGGATGCTTGAATTATTATAAATTTGAGTCAATTCTCTATATATTTTGGAAATGAGGACTTTATCAGAACCCTTGGATATAACATTTCCCCCCCCCCCAGTTTACTGCTTCCCTTGTAATATTATCAGCATTAGTTTTGTTTGTACAAAACTTTTTAATTGAATATAACCAAAATTATCTATTTTGTGTTCAATAATGAACTCCAATTCTCCTTTAGTCATTCCTTCCTTCTTCACAGATCTAAGAGGAAAATTATCTTTTGTTCTTATCATTTGCTTGTAATATCATCTCTCTGTTTAAATAATGAATCCATTTTGACCTTATGTTGGTATACAGTGTTAGGTATGGGTCAATGATTAGTTTCTGCCATATTAGTTTCCAATTTTCCCAGCAGTTTTTATCAAATTGTGAGTTTTTTATCCCAGAAGCTGGGGTCTTTGGATTTGTCAAACACTAGATTACTATAGTCACTGACTATTTTGTCCAGGACAATTTTCTTGAATTATTTTCTGCATTATTGTGTCAAGGTTCTATTTTTGGTCACAACTTTCAGGCAGCCTAATTATTCTTATATCTTTTCTTCTTGATCTACTCTCCAGATCTGTTGTTTTTGTTATAAGATGCTTCACATTTTGTTCTATCTTTTCATTCTTTATAATCTGCTTATAACTTCACTGGTTTCCCCTTGCCCAGTTCTAATTTTCAAAGAGTTATTTTCATCTTTGAGACTCTGTATCTTTTTTTTTTCTCTAGTTAGTTAACGTTTTTTGCCATAATTTTGTTTTTCTTGGATGGTTTTTCTTTTTCTTTTTTAGTTTTTCCTCAATTTCTCTCATTTGATTTTTAAATTTTTTTGAGTTCTATAAATTCTCTCTGGGTAGGGAGCCATTTCACATTACTCTTTGGAGCAGAAGCCTTTTTCACTTTAGCGTTCTCTTTGGAAAATGAACCCCAGTTTTCTCTGTTCCCATAAACACTTCTAATGCTGGTGTGGGGATGGTGATTTTGCCTTCAGCTTTCCCCTCTGAACCCCAAACCAAGAGTTCTACCCTCTGGTGCCAGCAGCATTCCTGCCCCACTGCCTCTGCACTCACCAGGTGCTGGTTCCTTCCTGACCAGGGCCTAGGTTCTGTAGCACAGCTGGGCCTAGCATTCCTAATTAGCCAAGGTTCACTCAATCTTCCTGGAATCAGACCCCAACTCCACAAAGAATCCAGGAGGTGAAAGTTTCTGAGGTTCCTATAGAGGCTCCAGCCAAAGCCAACTCCCCCCTGGGCTCCCTACTTTATGTTTCTGCAGAACTGGCCTGGAGGTGTTTGTATTGAATACTGAATCCCAGTTTGAAGTTTTTCTTTGGATCCTCTTGGGTTGTAACTGGGGGACCCCTGTCTGCCCCAAGTCCTCTCAATTTTCACCAATCTAAGTTTGCCCTTAGGTGCAAATTTGTTCTATTTGTGGGGGAAATCGGGAGAACGTGAAATTTACCAACGTATTCCACCACCTTCCCAGAATCCTCCCTCCCCGCCTACTTCTTGACACTTTATTTTAGATTGAGGGTCTGCATGCTTTCTGAGGAAAATGTCTGGGTGAGCTTCTATTTTCTTGGCTCCTTCTGCTGCTTTCTTGGGGTTCTGAGCATAGTTCTTCTTGGATCACAGGGACAATTCAGACTAGGAACCTACAAGGCTTCGATGTTCACAAAGTGATGAGAGCTAGGTGAAGTTTGTTTTTACTCTGTTTGTTTGAACTCTGAACTATCTGAGCAAGACCTTTGTCAGTATGTTCTTGGCTGAAAGTTTCAATAAACTGCCGCTGGACTCAGCCAGTTATCACCTGGGAAACTTTGTGGGTTCTGAATAATCAAACCGCAGGTCTGGGATTCTGGACCTGCTATTCCATTGTAGGCTTCAGCCTGATCTGGAGGCTCGAACTGAGTCCCTCTGTGCTCCTGGGGGCAAGCTACACAATCACGCTTAGCTTCTGAATTTGTTCTTATCTCTGGACACAGCTAGCTCCAAATATGACCACCCTTTTCCTGCAAGTTTCCTCCTCAGTCCATCTTGAAGTTAGTGATCCAGAACTGAATGACAGCTGCCAGATGGCACCTGTTTCTAAACCCTACAATGAAGGATCTTCAAATACTTCTTTCTGCTCGTATGTCCACTTTCAACCTTCTTTCAGTCCCTGGGGAATGTTCTGCATTGCTCCACATTCCTGGCCAAACCCCATCTCTAGTGTCCTCAGATCTCTCCCTAACCAGATCTGGATTGGGAAAATTACTTATTTCTTGGGTTTCTTGATCAAAATTAGGTTCAGTGAATTTTCTAGATCTTTTTGGAGGAGGTGTGCTAGGGAAGCCAAGCTGTATGTGTTTCTACTATGCTGCTATATTGATATTGTGTAACTCAAGGTTCCATCTCACTAAGGACCCTGAGTTCAAATTTGACCTCAGACCCTTACTAGCTTTGTTTCCCTGAGCAAGTCATTTAACTGTTTGTCTTAGTTTCTTCATTGTAAAATGAGCTGAAGTAGAAAATGCCAAACTACTATGTTTCTTTGCAAAACAAAACAAAACAAAAACTCAAAAAACTAAATGGGATCATGAAGAATCAGACTTGACTGAAAATATTTGAAAAGCTTGAAAAAATGCTATTATACATATTTTTAAATTTCCCTCCCTCATTACAGCCTCCTTGAGGTATAAATCTAGGGGTAGGATCATAAGGTTAACGGTTATGGACAGTTTTGAAACTTTTACTGTATAATTTCATATGATTTTCACATAGCTAGACAAAATTTTATCTTCACCAGCAATGAGCAGTTCTGTTTTTCTGTATATCCACAACTAATATTTTTTATCTTTCTTAATTTATAGTAAAACAACACTGCAGATTTGTTTTAATTTGCTTTTCTCTGTTTTTAGTAATCTTGAATACTTTTAAAAAGCTGTTAATATGGTTTGAACCATATCTCTAATAGGGAATGATTGAGTCATGTTTTGTAGGACAACAAAGATCGTTAAATCAAAGATTTAGAGCTACAAATTTTTCTTGATGTTATCATCATTTTGTAATTGAGGAGATTGAGGTTCAGATGTGTTTAGCAAAGTGCTTGAAATAGTATAGATAGTAAGTTAAGATTTGAACCCAGTTATGCTTGTTTTTTGTTTGTTTGTTTGTTTGTTTAGTCATTTTCAATCATATCCAACTCTTTCAGATCCCATTTGGAGTTTTCTCAACAAAGATACTGGAGTAGTTTGCTATTTTCTTTTCTGACTTATTTTACAAATGAGGAAACCGAGGCAAGCAGGGTTAAGCGACTTGCCCAGGGTCACATAGCTACTAAGTGTCTGAGGCCAGATTTGAATTCATTTAAGATGAGGTTTCCTGATTGCAGACCTAGTGTTCTATTCACTGCACCACCTAGTTGGTCTATCAGAGGGTTTTCAAAATGAATCATCTGGAATTGTGGTTTGTCATTGTGTTAATCAGAGTTTCTAAGACTTTTGAAGTTGATTGTCTTTACAGATTATTATTGAATAAGTTGTTCTAGTTCTTTTCACTTTCATTCCTCATCAGTTCATACAAGTTTTCACAGTATCCTTTGAAACAATTCAATCATCATTTTTTATATTACAAGTGTTCCATCATGTTTATTTTGTCAAAACTTGTTCAGCCATTCCCTAATTGATGGACATCCCCTTAGTTTCCAGTTCTTTTCCACGATAAATAGAGCTGATAATATGTTTTTAGCACATATTTCCTTTTTTCTCCTCTTTTTAAAAAATCTCTTTAAGGCATACAACTAGTAGTGGTACCAATTCTATAGCTATTTCTGATCTCAAATGCATTGCTTCCTCCTCTTCTTGTGTTCAATAATAGCGACGTCAAAGGACAAAATTTCTTCCCCATGTCAATACAATAATCCAACTCCTACAGCTAGTGGAGATTAGAATTATAAACTCTATATTTGTATTCTTTTGAAAAAAAATGTTAGAAGGAAAAGAACCCTGGACTACTAATCAGTGTACCCAAATTCTAGTTCATTGTGTTCCTTTGATGAATTATGTAACATCCCTCTCTTACTCTATCTATGTAAAGGAGATAATAATAGTTGACCTTCTTACTTCATGAGCTGCTAATAACTCTCCCTGCCTGCCAAATAACCTTGAATTTATTATATTTTATGTGGCATAATGGATCAAGATTCTGACTTGAGATCCAGGAAGAACTGGATTCAAGTCATTCTTCTGACAATTCTTGACAATATGAACTGGGCAAGCAGCTTAACTTTCCAGTGCTGTAGATAACATGTATAACATTGTTTCTCATGACTAGATGAGCTCACTGAAGACAAGAGATGTTTAAATTTTTGCTTTTGTATCTGTAATGTTGGCTATAATAGCTGGCACATAGTAGGTACTTTTTATAAATACTTATTGTTGTTTATCATTGAATTTTTTAAGTGCTTTGAAAAGTTTGATGTGCTATGGAATAATAATACACTGATATATATATACATATATATATATATATATATACACACACATACACACACATATATTGCTATACCATGATCTTCTATCAAGAAAAATTTGAAAAAAGGCAAGATTTATTATCAAAAGACCTGGTTATAATATGTAGTCTTGTACATGAAATCTGATGCTGACATACTAAACTTCTGTGTCTTTGGATTTATCCTATATTCATAGAAAGCCCCATTACAACAAAATCTAAGTGATTACCTGAATTATTTGATTATGCTAGATTTTTATGGCTGATATTTGGACTTTAGTTATAGATTTTTGGGGAGAGGGGGCAATTGGGGCAATGTAATTTAGTAGAGTGCATGCTGGATTTTGAGTCGATAAACCCAAGGTCAAATCTGGGCTCTGCCAATCACTTGTGTTTACAAGTATTTGGTAGTACCATTATATTATAAATTTCTTTAGAGTTGGTACTATGTAATTTTTCACCTTCATAACTAACCATTTGCTGCATTGAAATGAATTGAATGATTAGTATTCCCCATTAGGAGACAACTATAGGTTGTATCTTACTTGAGAAAAACCAGGGATCAGATATGGAACAAGAGGTAAAAACCAGGTTAAGAACAGGTTTTTTTTTAAAAATAAAGATGTCTTGAATCAGCTAAATTCTTTTGCTAAAGGACCCAATAAAATCTGTGGTCTACTTTCTTTTGATCATAGGATATGGTTCACCTGTTCTTACTAATGAATGCTTCCTTCTTTGTGTGTCTTCTGTTCAGAAGTTCCAACGTGAGTTGAGCACCAAGTGGGTGCTAAATACAGTGAGTACTGGAGCCCATGTTCTTTGTGGAAAGATCTTGCATAACCATATGTTGGACCTACGATTGCGCAACTCCAAGCTATTCTGGTGGGGACTGGCTATGCTGCAGGTGAGGGAAAGACTAGACATTCCATGAGAGTGGGCATTCGAGGGTATTCTTTGTGAGCATAAAAGGTGGTTAGGTGGCCGACAGCCTACGTACTTCTTGTCTTGTTTCTGCCTTTCTGAGACCAGATTTGAACTCAGGTCTTCCTGACTTCAGAGCTGGTGCTCTATGTAGATTGTTGGGAAAATGTGTGTGTGTGTGTGTGTGTGTGTGTGTGTGCGCGCATGTGCACGTGCACACATGGGTGTCAGTGTTAAGAGAAACCATCATTCAAAAATGTTAATTTTTGTTAATGAAAAGTTTTTTGCTCCAAAGGGCAGAACAAGGAGCAATGGGTGCAATTTCCAAAGAAATAAATTTGAATTTGACATCAGGAAAAATTTCTTAACATTTAAAAGTATCCAATATGGAATGAACTATTTTGGGAGGTGCTGTGTTTCCCCTCATTGAAAGTGAAGACTGGATGTCCAAATCAAATTGGCAAGCAATTATTTAAAAAAAATTTAATTTTAAGTTTCAGTTCCAAATTCTTTCCCTTCTTCCACCCCTCTTCCAGGTATTGAGAAAGTAAGAAATTTTAAAACATCCATTATACATATAAAATCAGGAAAAAATATATTTCTACATTAGGAAAAGGCAAGAAAAATAAAGTTTAAAAATTATGTTTTTATCTGCACTCAGTTCACTAGCACTCTCTCTGAAGGTGAATATTAATAAGAAAGTATTATACACCATCTGAGTAAAATTCAACAAAAATAGCCTGAGGCACATTTTTTTCTCAGCAAGATAACAAGGGGCACCATGTACCAATAGAATGGATAAAAGGCTCTGCCTTATTTAGCCAAGGACCCTGGAGATAATTTTTATAAGGTTAGAACAAAGACCAGAATAGGATAGATGATATCATGGGGTTGAAGACAACATAATTGGCTACTTAGTTGATATATGAGGAACAATATGCTTAGTTGGAAGTTGGGAATGAGAGACTAGCAACAACTCCCTCCTGCCCTGTTATGACTAAGAAATATTTTTTGTTGGTTCAGACATCTTTGAAGGATAACTTGGTGGTATAAAGGTACTAGACCAGACTCCATGGTGTCCACCTTCATTCCTCAAGAAGAGCAAATTTCTTTGAGGCAATAATAGAACAATTGTTAGCAGGAGTATTCTATTTTTAAACTTAATTCCTTACAGGCCAACTGAATTTCTGAACAAAGTTCAGACAAGAAATCATGATTTAGGCTAGGGGTGAGGAATGTCCAGCCCACAGGCCACATAAGGCCCATGAAATCATTTGATCTGGCCCTGCCAAGGCAACCACAGATGATGAGGAGCTGAAAGCTAAGTACAACAACCTCCCACTGCTTAAATTTTTTAAGTTAATAATTTATATTTTTCATGATTTTATATGTATCATGGATGTTTTCAAATAATAATGGCCCCTATTCCTGATTTAGGCAGTTACAGAACAAAATCAATTGATTATAAATAGGATCAATAAAAAATGATAAAGAATCAATTGAATCTTCTTAGTACCTACTATTTGCTCGCTATCATGCTAAGTGTTATACAATCATAACTTTAAAGTGCTTTAAAGTTACAAAGCACTTTATAAATATATCATTCTATCAACAACACTGAGAGATTGGTACTTTTATTGTCTCTGTTTTGTAAACAAGGAAACTGAGGCAGATAAAAGTTAAATGACTTGCCCAAGATTATACAGTTGGTATCTAAAACTGTATTTTATTTCATGTCCTCCTGACTCCAAGTTCAGCATTCTATCCATTGTTTCCTTTAGCTGTCCTTTGGGGGATATTTTATAGAGATTTTTTTTTTTTACAGCATAGGTTAGACCAGATAATCTAGATGGAGTCTCTTTCAGGAATATGATTATTCAATGATTCTGACTTTGATCTAGACCTTGTGGGGGTATAATGGAAGTACATTTCTATGTCTTCAGAGACCTGATAGCCTGAAGAGACAGAATTAAAATATATAAATCAAAACTTTTTGTTGGTATAATATTAATTCTAAGCACAGTGGTAGTTCAAAGAGAAAGGGATCAGTTTGGGCTAGATTAGAGACTTTGTGGGAAAGATAAGATAAATTGGTGTTAGAAGAGAGGGTATAATTTGTATTTGGATCAGAAAGCATTCACAGGTCAGGATCACTGAACAAAGGCATGGGAGCAGGAATGATCATGAAGTGTGTGGGGAATGGTAACTGGAATAGAGGGCATGTATTAGTAAGCTGTGGAGAACATGATTAGGAAAGCTAGCTATGATTAAAAGACAAAAAGATGAAATTAAAAGTATAAACATAAAAAAGAGACAATCTTGTCTCCATGTGCATGTTAACAGAATGATACACTTAGATAAACCCAGAGAGTAAGAGAAAATAAGGTTTGTTAAATTTTAAGTGGTAAAGGACACATGACAGAAGGTTTTGGAAATGAGTGGAGTTTGAATTTGATTTAGTCAGAAACAGGAAGCCACTGTACTTTCTTGAGTAGGAGAGTAATGACAAACGATGCCTTCAGAGAAATTGGCCAGTTGGACAACACAGTTCTCCCCTGGCCCTCATCTCTGTTCTTTCTCTCACCCTCTGCTTTCTTCTTCTCTTCCTTTACATGATCTCTTGGGGTTTACCACTTAGATTTCTTTATTTTCTTTCTTTCTTTTTTTAAAAATAGCTTTTTCCCCCAAATATATGCCAAATAGTTTTCAACATTCACCTTTGCAAAAGCTTGTGTTCAAAATTTTCTCCCTCCTTTCTCTTAACCTCTTCCCATAAATAACAAGCAACTAGATTTCTTTCTTAAGAACCAAGCCTTAAACCCAAATCACTCTGGGTCATTGATTAACCCACAGTAGGTCCCAGGTCAAGCCCTACTTGGTCATTGTTTGCGTGCTGATTGGCTCATAGTGAATATAAATAGCAAATGTTTCTATTTTGGCCAGATACCTGAGGGTCTTTCCCTAGCAGAATGATTTTTTTTTGTTTTTGACTGAGTGAAAGAGGACATTCTTTGTGTCATTTCTTACCTACCCTTAATTACTAATTAATCATTGACTCAATCAAACTGAGACCTGTTAAAGACCTTTGCTTAAAAAGGCCAAGGTCTCCCACAGCATCTAAAGCCATCTCCCATCGTCCTGATCTACATCTGGCCACTGGACCCAAATATCTCTGGAGGGGAAGTGAGGCAGGTGACCTTGCACTGCCCTGCTTCACTTAAATCCAACTCACTTGCAGGTCATGGCTTCCCCTCCCCGATGTCATGGTGCTCTTTGAAGATCAAAGACAAACAAGGATGGAAAGAAGAGGCATTGTAGGAAATGAGAACAGTTAAGAGGTGTTGTGCTCTATGAGCAAAGCAGAATTGAATGAGCTCAGAAGAAACACAAAACCAGAGAATCCACCCCCAATATTCATGGGGACTATTTGTGTCTGACCTGTGGCAGAGCATTATTACAAACACAGTAAAACACACTAACTTGATTCTAACAGAGAATCCTCTGGTCCTCTTTGAGAAGGAAAGGCAACAATCAACTAACCAATACCCAGACCACCTCCAGCTTAGAAAGGTTAGACAAGGGTGAATGTTGAGTTTAAGGAAATGGAAGGACAATCCAACAGAAAGTCCTGTAGACAAACAGAAATAAAGTAATGAGGCAGAAAGATGAGAACTGAAGACTGAATTTTAATTCTTCACATAGAGGTGACAATTGAAAGCATATCTGGGCTTCATGGAAAGAAAAATCTGGAGATAGATAGACCTTTGGAGGATGTAGACAAGAAAGATATTCTTAGATACAGGTAAGGTAGGAATGTAAAGATGGAAGAAATATCTAGATTAGGAAGCAACCATTTGTATCCTAATTGGACTAAATAATACTCCTAGTTGCCTGACATATCACTGGAAGACCTAAGACATAAGTAAAGGAGAAGAAAAAAAAGGAGAAAAAGGATAAGAAAAATAAAAGTAGGGAGAAGGAACTGAGAGAAAGGCAAGAAAAAGAAAAAAATGGTGTATATTATGGGGACTTGTAGAAATTCTTCAGAAGTTGCCTCAGGTCCTACCCACTGGCACTTGGCCATAAGATTACTTATCTCTGATCTAAACCATGATCAAAATATTTTTGCTTCATCTTTAGAAATCTTAGAATTTTTGTTAGTCGGAAGCATTTCTGAATGGAGTAAGTCTTCCTTCCAAGGGTAACAAATACCCAAATGCTAATGCTGAATGTAGATATACTATATTGGTTATGAAGGGGACTCAGAAGATTTAAGACTCAGAACTTTATTGATGGGAAGATGCCAGAAGAGCCATGGAGACTGGTTATCAGTAACGACTGCCTCTTGGTGAATTAGAAGTAACTGGAGAGAGACATCCTTTAAAAAAATCTTATTAATTGTAATAACAAAATTTATGTAGGACTTTAAGGATGGCCAAGAACTTTTTTACATATTACCTTTTTAAATCCCAGCAGTAGAACATGGCACTTAGATATTTTTGGAGTCGGAAAAACCACATATGAATGTGTTGCTGATTTTAATCCATTATTTCATACCACTGCTTAATCTTACCTTTATTGGCATGGGGTTATGCTTAAATTTCCTCTAAGAGTGGGGCTTAATTCATGGAGGATCTGGAACCTCAGCCCATTTTTCTAGTCACTTCCTCCTACCCAATTCCCCTCCTTCCTTCCTCTGGTCTTCCTTCCCCAATTTTTTTTTTGAGGCAATTAGGGTTCCATGACTTTCCCAGGGACACACAACTAGGAAATATTAAGTATCTGAGGCTGGATTTGGACTCACATCCTCCTGACTTCAGGGCTGGTCCTCTATCCACTGAGCCACCTGGCTGCCCCATCTTCCTTCCCAATTTTTTTTTCTTTTTTTTCCTTCCCAATTTTAAGAAACATTTCTCCCTTCCTTCTGCAGCGGTTTTCAGAACAACCCAAGGCTCAGTGCATTGAAAGCCTACTCAAGGCCATCCATTTCCCTCAAGAACTATCAGAGGAGATCCGGGAAGCCCCTATTTCTTGACACATTCAAGTTGCACATGAGAAGGAACAGGTATCAGATTCTTGTATTACTCCCTAGCATACTTCTTCCCCTAATTTTTTTTCTTATCCATTATGTAAGAGGGTTGATTAAGGAGCTTTTGGTCAACCTGATGACTCCCCCAATCAACCTGACTTGTTAGCTGAGCATCTCCCTTAGAAATTACACATGGCCCTAGCCCTTGCTAAGAGGACATAGGGAACCCCTCCAATTGGTCCTTTAAAAATTGGGGCTACCTTCAAGGTGACTGATGACTGATAAGTGTGTGTATATGTGAAATCTGTAAGAAAGGAAGAGAGAGAGAGAGAGAGAGAGAGAGAGAGAGAGAGAGAGAGAGAGAGAGAGAGAAAGAGAGAGAAGAGAAGAGAAGAGAAGGAGGGAGGGAGAGAGAGAGAGAGAGAGAGAGAGAAAGAGAGAGAGAAAAAGAGAGAGAGAAGAGAAGGAGGGAGGGAGAGAGAGAGAGAAAGAGAGAAAAAGAAAGAGAGAGAGAGAGAGAGAGAGAGAGAGAGAGAGAGAGAGAGAGAGAGAGAGAGAGAGAGAGAGAGAGAGAAGAGAAGGAGGGAGGGAGAGAGAGCTGGGAAATGTCTCTTCCCTTCCTCCCCTTTTCTCTTCCTTTTGTGTTCTTGCTCATGGACCAAAGAGAAGCAGGGGGCAGGGAGAAAAGGGAAATTTTTTTTCTTTCTCCTGCTCCCTCAAGAGTGAAAAATGTCACAGGAGAAGCACATGACCGTTGGCCTGGTTTTGCCCAGAAAGGTTGTTAAGAGAATTCCTGGCTTCCTCCTGCTTCTCTGTTTACTTTATGGAGGACAGGTTAGAGATTATAGCTCCTGAAAATGGACTTTCCATTCAAGTGACCATTTTTGGTTCCTAGAGGAAAAAGAAAACTCACTTCTTATGCCCTGGCACCCTCCCCCCCACTCCACTCACAACCTCCCTTAACTATGTCTGGTTTGGCTGTCCAGAGGACTGTGAATGCAAAAGGAGAAGAAAAGGGGGAAGAGCCATTTTATGGGCTGCTCTTATCAACTCCCAGTCCGGGCGGCAGCCCCATTCACTAGGGATGGATCAGAAGAGTTTTATGGATCTACATGTGCATTTGTAGCTCCGTGGAAGATTATTGTTTCCCTAAAGGTCCAGGCCCTGTGGTCTCATCTGGTTCTTTGGGGCTACTTATCAAATGGATTTTAAATCAGTTTTTATATTTACGGTCTGATTGCTACTTCCAGCATTATCTTGCTGCCCAACTTGCTATTTCCATTCCCACCATTATCCTCCTGTGAGCCCCTGGACTGTATCTTCTCAAACCGCAACCTTTGTTCCTGTCCCCCTTAGGTGATCCCCATAGCCCTACTGACTCTCCTGTTTCGATGTTCCATCCTTGAGGCTGAAGCCCACCTTGCTGCTGCCCCGTCTGTCTGCGAGGCCATTAGGAACGCCCTTCTCCGTGCTGGTCGACCACATAGTATATATTGCTGATCTTTGCAGTCTGTTCTTATTTCAGAAATGAAACTCTTAAGCTTTTTTGTCTCATAAATTTCTCTCTGAGAACCCAGATGGGAAGAATTAGAGGCAGGGAGGGGAGATGGCAAAGGTGGATCTTAGAAATTATGGCATCAAAGGCTAAACAAAATAGATTGGCCTGTTAAAAGTATAAGCTACTTACTGGCTTTACTTTTTGTTTCCTAGTGGTATAATGGATACCTCTCCTAGATTCACTTTTCCCATCTGAAAAAGTTAATTCCTATAATAATCTATTGTGAAGATAAATGACAATATGTACATGTGCTATATAAATATTAGTTTATTATTTTTTAAGAAAGAATATACCATTCAGGCTCACTTACTTAGATCCTCCCTCCTACCCCATCCTAAACATAGATACCAAACAGTGGTTTATTAACTGCAAATTACAAGAAGTTCAATAATGAGTATTGGGGGGCAGCTAGGTGGCGCAGTGGATAGAGCACCAGCCTTGAATTCAGGAGGACCTGAGTTCAAATATGATCTCAGACACTTAACACTTCCTAGCTGTGTGACCCTGGGCAAGTCACTTTACTCCAGCCTCAGGAAAATAAAATAAAATAAAATAAAACCCCAATAATCAGTTATGTTTTAGTGGAGACAAAAATGGGACCAAGCCAAGATCCTAAATCCCACTTTAGTTATCCTCTGGAAACTTACAATTTGACATGAAAGGTTGACTTATTTACAGAAGTGTTTCTTTATGACTTAGAGTAGCATAGGTATGGGCAATATGTGTAGCAGTAGATAGAGAGGGGGACTTGGAGTCAATAAGACCTGAGTGTGAATCTGATCTTAGACCCAGTTTGCCTCAGTTTCCCCATCTGTAAAATTAGTGGAGAAAGAAATAGTGACCCACTTTGCTTTGCCAAGAAAACCTCAACTGGGGCCACAAACAGTGGGATGCAACTGAAATGACTGAATAACACAGCATTACAATTGCTATATTTCTACTCTTAGAAGCATCCTTAGTAAAGTTAAGTGTGCTCAGACTTTGTCTCCTAGAGTCAGGTTGTCTTTACCTCTTCCTTGGGGTCGCAGGTTACCATGAGGGGTTGAGGTGTCTCTTCTCCCTCTATAGCTTCTCGACTGCCATAGTTTCTAGTCTCTACTCCTTCTGTGCTCCTTCTATTGATAGGGACCAATAACCAGCCCCCATTCTATTTAATCACTTAGTAGCAACTAGCTTTTAGCAACAATCAAGTACAAATATTCCCTCACACACAACTTAGAGAACTGCATGAAGAAAAATTAGTTGCCCTTGGCATTTTACTCTGCTGTTAGCAATGGGAACTTGACGTGGGTCCCTCCAATTAAGTTTCAGTGATGGTTTTTAATTGACATATTTTCACTAATTTGGGCAGAATAATGATTCTTCTGGTTCTTTAGTCAAGACAGCATGAACCTGCAAATAGGAGACTATTATTCATCAGCACATTACAATAATTCAAGATAATGTTAACAACCAGTTGCAGATCAGATAATTAGTTGTAGACAATTAAAATCTCAGTAGCCAAGTCTGATTTTTCTTTAAGTCATACTCATGAAGGTTAAGGGCATCACATCAAGTCACTTAAAACAGCACAAATTTTAGCTATTTTATAAATTCCATTTTGTTACTCTATCAGGAGAACAATTTATATACTATTAACAACAGAGATCAGGAGACAGGTTATGGCTGGATAGTGGATCTGAGAATCATAAGCATGGAGATGATAATTGCATCTTTGGGAGCTGACATCCACCAGGTAGAATAACCTAGAGGGAGAAGAGAAGAGGGTTCGGGACAGAAACTTGGAGAATATAGACAAAGGGTGATAGGGGCAGTGAAAATATTGAAGCTACTGTGCCTTTGGCATCCATCCTGCATATTTGTCATCACCATCATAGTTGACAATCAAAGGGATATCAAATCTAGAGATAAATTCTAGAAAGACTCTTGAGGCTATATCTCCTGTTTACAGAAATGGGTTTTCACCTATACATGTCACAACAAATACTATATATACATATATATATGTATATAAATGTTTCAACATTTGAATAAAATCCATCTACATTATTTCTAAAGTTTCCATGATGGTTGAGTTAGATTCTTCCCCATTGCTAGCTTTCTCACATTTGACTTTGCAACTAGAATAGCTGGAAAGTACCGGCAGAAGATAGAAAAATTTGCAGCAAACCAATTGTTTTTAATTGCATTACAATGTGAAATGGTAAAAGAAATGGTTTCACAGAAACCTGGAAGGACATGTATGAACTGATGTAGAATGAAGTAAACAGAACCAGGAGAACAATTTATATGATCACAATAGAAACCAGGATAGAGTTAGAGCTGGATATTGGATCTAAGAATCATAAGCATAGAGATGATAATTGTATGTATGAGATCTGAGATCACCAAATGAAATAACCTAGAGAGAAAAAAGAAGAAGGTTCAAGACAGAGACTTGGAACACACAAATGATCATGATTCCAAAAGACTGTAATTGAAGAATGCTGAGAAGAAATGGACAAAATATAAAGAATAAAATACTTTTTTGGATGGACAATATAAACATTTGTTTTGCTTGACTATCCATATTTATTAGAAAGGCTTTTTTTCATTTTTTCTAATAGAGTGGAGGAGGATGGAATAACAAAAAATAAAATTTAGCAAATAAAAAGAATCACAGAGCAAACTAACAAAATAAAAAATAAAAAGGTAAAATAAAAACAATCTCAAAAATATTTTTAAAAAAAGAATGAGAGGAATCTATTGTATACAGGCATATGCCAACAAAACTAAGCATTCAAAAGAAATAGAAACTATCCAAAAAATATAAACTAGTTAAATGAACAAAACACTAAAGAGAAATTTTAAATAATCCATCTTCAGAAAAGGCAATTGGACAAACTATAAATAAACTACACAAGGAAAAACTATCTCCTGATCCAGATGAATTTAAAGGAAAATTATATCAAATTAAAAAAATCAATATCTATGCTATTCAAATTCTTCTAAAAATGATGATATCATATTAATTTTATGAGACAAATATAACCCCACTGCCTAAACTAGAGAAAGTTAGCAAGGAAAAAGAACTATAGACCAATATTGCTAATTTAATAATTGGAAATAAAATTCTGGCAAAAAATTATAGCAATTTATCCAAAACATCAATCACTATAATCAAATTGGAAATATACCAGGATGCAAAAATGGTTCAGCATAAGGAAAACAATTAACATAATTAATCTTATGAAAAAACCAAATCAAACGCCCAAAAAACCCCACAAAGTTGTTTCAATAGATATAGAAAAAAACATTTGACAAAGGATAATACTTATTTATGCTTTAAAAAGCTCTATAGAGTATAGTCATAGAAGGATTTTTTAATATGATAAAATATCTAAAATCAAAAGCTAGCATGTATGCAATAGGTAAACACGAGCTGTTTTCTCAATAAATATAGGCATAAAGAAGGATGCTCCCTTTCCTCTCTGTTATTTGACACTGCTAGCTTGTAATGCTAGCAATAATAATAAGTGAAGCTAAATAAATTAAACCATATTTCATAATAAATTTCAAATGGCTATATGACCTGAAATTAAGACCAGACCATAAATAAATTAAAATATGGATCAAAATGGGGAAAATACATGAAAAGGAAATATGCTTTTTAAAAGTATATTATATATATGTTTATATTTTATATAAAACAAAATCTATTATATACAGGCATATGCCAACAAAACTGAGCATTCAAAAGAAATAGAAGCTATCAAAAATATAAACTTATACTTTATTACCCTTCTATGTACTCTGTCCACTGCTACCAGCCTTGTTTCACATGACAAACTTCCTACTCTGTTCCTTGTTGAGAACTGTCTACCACACCTGGTATGCTCTCTCTCCTCACCTCAGCCTCCTTGCTTCCTCTAAGGCTTACTTGGAATTTCATCTTCTATAGGAGGTCTTTTCCTGGTCAGGCAAGTGCCTGACTTCAGAGATTATCTTTCAGTCACTCTTTATAGTGTTTTATGTGTATAGTTGTTGTCTCCCCCGTTAGAATGTAAACTCTTCAAGGGAAGGGACCATGCTTTTGCCTTTTGTGTATCCTTAGTGTTTAGAACAATGACTAGTGCATAGCAAGCATTTAATTAATTTTTTTTGGCTGATTGGCTATGAAATGAATTTCTCAACTGTGGAAATTTTTTTCAATAGTATCCTTATTAAATATTCTTTTTTTAACCAACAAATGATTTATTAAAAGTCTCATTTCATTATAGTATTGAACTGAGCTGAATCAAGATTATCTCCTACATAGCATATTTTTTCTTTTTCTTTATAAATATTCATTTTTGCATTGGATAACCCATAGTTGATAGTCCTATTTTAAGTACACTAGGCAAGTCACTTAATTTTGTTTGCCTCATGTTCTTCATCTGTGAAATGAACTGGAGAAGGAACTGGGAAACTGCTCCAGTATCTTTGTCAAGAAAACCCCAGACGGGATCATGAAGAGTCAGGAGTGATAGAAGAACAGCTGAACAATAACAATTTTATCTGGATCAAAATGTCCTTTCCTTATTATTGTTCTGTAAGAAATGATCAGCAGGATGAATACCGAGAGGCTTGGAGAGACTTATATGAACTGATGCTGAGTGAAATGAGCAAGACCAGAAGATCACTATACACCTCAACAATGATACTGTATGAAGATGTATTCTGATGGAAGTGGATATCTTCAACATAGAGAAGATCTAATCCAGTTCCAATTGATCAATGATGGACAGAATCAGCTACACCCAGAGAAGGAACACTGGGAAATGAGTGTAAACTGTTTGCATTTTTATTTTTCTCTCCAGGTTATTTTTACCTTCTGAATCCAATTCTCCCTATGAACAAGAGAACTGTTCAGTTTTACACACATATATTGTATCTAGGTTATACTGTAACACATTTAATATGTATGGGATTGCCTGTCATCTAGGGGAGGGAGTAGAGGAAGGGAGGGAGGGGAAAATTTGGAAAAGTGAATACAAGGGATAATGTTGTAAAAAAAAATTACCCATGCATATGTACTGTCAAAAAATTATAATTATAAAATTAATAAATTTTTTAAAAATTCCTTTCCAAAGACATAGCTTAACTGGGTCATCTCTGGAACACAACAACAACAACAAACAAGTTTGCAGTCATAGCATCTACATATGTTAATATGTAGGCGTCTGTTTTTCCCAGGTATTGACGAAATTTTTGATGTTTTAACTATCTCGATTTTCTTTTAGGACATGGAAAAGAAAAGAGATCAATGTAACTGATATGATTCATACAGGCACAACAATTTGGGCAGCACACACTGAGAAGGAGAACTCAATTTACACTAAGGAGAAAAACATCCTGAAATTATTTCTTTCAAAATTCAATTCACATAGGGTTGGTTTATTTAAAAAAAAAAAGAAAGAAAGAAAAAAGAAAGAAAGAAAGGATTCATTCCAAAAATTTTCAGCTTTCCCAGTAAGATCAGATCTCAACTTGCTCAGGCATACACATTTATTTGCTAACACTGTAAATTTGGCAGATTTGGCCACAAAAAGATCAGTGTTGTGCTAATTGGAGTGAGAATCTGGCAGATAAAGACATTGTCTTCACTGGCATCCCTTTAAAGTTTCAGAAGGTCTCTTACATCTTAAGTGCTTTTCTAGAATTCAGTGAATTGAGTGCTATTCTCAGTTGAGAATTAACTAGAAACACAGCACCAAACTTGTAGAAGAAGCAAGCCTCACATTCTATTTAGGATCAGATCTATCAAAGCCACTTTAATTTATATATTTATATATTGGGCCCGGTTTTCAAGCCCCAAATATTTTGTATGACTGCCTTCTAATTGATGGGGAGGAAGATGATTTAATAAGGGGCAGAGTTGGTGAGAACTTCAAGGAAGAGAGAAGTTCTTGATTCCTTCTTTAATCAAGACATGCTTGTAGTTCCAGTTTCTGGGGAAAGACCCAAGGAAGAGAGAAAATCCTTGGGAATTGGCAGTTATGCAGTAAGTACATAGTTCTGATTTCCAGCTTGCCTTCCTAGAGACTGGGGTGAATTTTATCATGGAAGAATAAGATCTCTCTTGGTTGAATAAGATCTCAGCTCATCACCATATAGAGAGCTCTTTCACTGATTTATTTTTATCTCGATAGAATATTTCCAGTTTCTGTATGCTATCTGCTTAAATAAATCTTGTTTACTCAATATTTACCATTTCTGAATACTAGCATTTGGTGGGTATAAGCTTGGAAATACTCTTCCCATTTAAAAGATTGTAGCCAGGGAAGTGGATTAACTTTTTTTAAAAAAACAATCATGCCCATAGATTAGTATTATTTAGGGAAACAGATAGATTGTAATTCTAGTTCAGTATTGCCTTTTAGAAAAAAATAGAGGGCAGCTAGGTGGTGCAGTAGATTTCAGTGTGACTTATGAAAGAAGACAAAGACTCAAAGGGGGAAAAAGCTGTGGGAAAAAAATACAAAAAGCGAAAAATAGCATACTGTATTCAGGCTCTATCATTTTTTCCTCTGGAAGTGTACAGCATTTTTCATCATGAGTCCTTTAGAATTGTCTTGAATCGTATTGCTGAGAAGAGTCAAGTCATTCACAGTTGATCAAACAGTTTTACTCTTACTGTGTACAATGTTCTCCTGGTTCTGCTCACTTCACTTTGCATCAGTTCATATAAATCTTTCCAGGTTTTTCTGAAATTTGTCTGCTCATCATTTCTTATAGCACAGTAATATTCCATTACAAAGAAAGCTGAGCATATGCAGATCCTTTGTGCAGTAATTACAGGAAGAAATCTTTGTATCTCTGGATATTGTGTATATACCAGTACATGAACTTGCTATCAGTTATTCCTTACTTTAACCACCCGATTGGCCTACCTTCATATCTGATCATTACTTTTTTTGGATGAGTTCTTTAATAATTCTTCCCTTGTACAATTTTTCATTTAATGGTATTGAGTTAAAAGTCTGCTTACACCCACCATATGTTTTTCCATTACCCTGTATCCTGAGGGTCTTCACCTCCCAGATTCATTCATTTATTTAGTTATTTAGACTTTTTAATTAGGTAAAAAAGAAAATTCTTTGCCTCATTTGCTACCCATTCTTAATCACTGAATTCAGTCAAACTGAGTCCTGATGAAGACCTTAGCTTAAAAGCCCAACCTCTCCCACTGCATCCAGCACCGTCTCCAGTCACACTGATTTATGGCTCTGGAGGGAAAAGTGAGGCTGGTGACCTTGCCCAGCCTTCCCTCACTTAAGTCCAATTCAGTTGTATGTCATGGCATCCCCTCCCTGATATCATGGGCCCCTTTGAGAATGAAGGACAAAAACAATAATAATATTCTATTATAATCTTGTACCACAACTTGTTCAGCCATTTCCCAATTGATGGGCATCCCTTCAATTTCAATTCTTCGCCACTACAAAAAAAGCTGCTATAAATATTTTTGTACAAATAGGCCCTTCCCCCCTTTTTATCTCTTTGGGTTGCAGAGCTAGTAATGATATTGCTGGGTCAGAGTTATGCATAGTTTTGGGCATAGTTCCAAAACTGTTCTCCAGAATGGTTGAAGCAGTTCCAATTTTTCCACATCCATTTCAGCATTTAATATTTTTCTTTTCTGTCCTATTTTCCAGTCTGATAGGTATGAGATAGTTCTTCAGAGTTGTTTTAATTTATTTCTCTAATTAATAGTAATTTAGAGCAGTTTTATATAACTATAGATAGCTTTGATTTCTTCATCTGAAAATTGCCTGTTTATATCCTTTGATCATTTGTCAATTGGGAAATAACTTGTGTTTTTATATATTTGAGCCAATTCTCTGTGTATTTGAAAAATGAAGCCTTTATCAGCCATACTTGCTATAAAAATAGTTTCCCAATTTTCTGCTTTCCTTCTAATCTTGGTTGCACTGGTTTTGCTTGTTAAGTTTGGCATTTTTTAGAACATTGAGATGCAGTAAAAGATAAAACAGCTTATAAATCAAAATACTCTATGGGGTTACTTTCTGTTACCTACTTGCATGAAGAAATATTAGACAGAATATAATTAGTTACAGGAGTTATATTTAAGGGATCTTTTGGTTATTTAGAGAATAAGATGTGGCACATCATCTCAAGGTTCCCCAGTTGCACAATTTTAATTGCTGTAACTTTAGAACAAACAGTGTTTGATTCTTGGATGAATAAGCTGCTTTCCTCCTACTTCTATCACATGTAAATTTTAAACTGGTAATGCTTAAAGACTGTTAAAATTCACATTTATGTATTTTTCAAAACAATATATAGATAGCATTGTTAGCTCTTAGAACATCCCCATTGGAATTGATATAAAAATGTTTTGTTTTGTTTTGTTTTGTTTTTTAGTATAGCTCTTTCTATTTGATTCTATTTGGTTTTGTAAACAGCTGTTACTTCTTTAGTAAAGACAAGTTAAATAATTGTTAAAAAGATTGTTATAGAGAATTTAGTCATATTTTCCCAAGGATAATCCTAATTTGCTGTGCAAAAGGGGTGGGGGAGAAACACCTAAAGGGACCTAATGTAGATTGTATTTTGTCATTAGGACACAATAAGTTCAGATGTGGGAATTGCAGTGTGAATTTGCACAATTATTCTGAATATAGTTTCTTTTAATATTGGGAAGAGTTTTGTTTCAGAACTGTCATTTATAAAACATTCATAAGGGTCCAAGTATGTACTTCTCTATGAGATCGTTAAGTAGGGAACTAGTGAAAATGCAGATGAATGAGCAGGAATAACTATATCCCTTTTATAGAGTACAGGTGGTACTCTAAGCCTCAGCTGCTCCAGTTTTCACGTGTTTTTTGGCTCTTCTTACATATGTCCAGATATGGACTATGTGCATAGACTCCTGAGTCCCTTGAGCTTCTACTTCAGGTATTCTGTCTATACCTCTGAAGTGGCAGGAAAAGCTTGGCCTGGATTTTCCTGCAGAATTCAGCCTCATAGTACTTTGGCTTACGTTCTACTTTATCTCATTTACAAAAATGCCAACATCATCATACCACTTAACTTTATTATTTATTTTTATGTTTTAATAGCTTTTTATTTTCAAAATACATGTAAAAATCGTTTTCAACATTTACCCTTGCAAAACCTTGTGTTCCAAATTTTTCTCCCTCTCTTCTCCTCTCCCCCCCCCCAGACAGCAAGTAATCCAATACAGTTAAACATATGGAATTATTCTAGACCTATTTCCACATTTATCATGTTGCATAAGAAAAATCAGATCAAAAAGGAAAAAAATGAGGGGAAAAATGAGCAAACAGCACCAAAAGGGTGAAAATGCTGCATTGGGTTCCACACTCAGTCTCCACAGTCTGGATGCAGATGGCTCTCTTCATCATAAGATCATTGGAACTGGCCTGAATCACCTCATTATTGAAAAGAGCCACATCCATCAGAATTGATCATTATTTAACTTTGTTGCTGCTATGTACAATGATCTCCTGGTCCTGTTCATTTCACTCAGCATCAGTTCATGTAAGTTTTTCTAGGTACTTTAAGAAATTATCCTGCTGGTAATTTCTTACAGAACAATAATATTCCATAACATTCATATACCATAATTTATTCAGCCATTCCCCAACTGATGAGCATCTACTCAGTTTCCAGTTTCTTGCCACAACAAAAAAGAGCTGCCACAAACATTTTTTGCACATGTGGGTCCCTTTCCCTCCTTTAAGATCTCTTTGGAATATAAACCCAATAGGAACACTGCTGGGTCAAAGGGTATGCACAGTTTGATAGCCCTTTGGAAATAATTCCAAATTGCTCTCCAGAGTGGTTGGATCATTTCACAATTATACCAACTGCCTTGGTGTCTCAGTTTTCCCACATCCAACATTTATCATTATCTTTTCTTGTCATTTTAGCCAATCTGAGAGGTATGAAGTAGTACCTTAAAGTTGTTTTAATGTGCATTTCTCTAATCAATAGGGATTTAGAGTATTTTTTCTTATGACTAGAAATGGCTTTAATTTCTTCATCTGAAAATTGTCTGTTTATACCTTTTGACCATTTGTCAATTGGAGAATGGCTTGTATTATAAATTTGAGTCAATTCTCTCTATATTTTAAAAATTAAGTCTTTATCAAAACCCTTGCATGTTAAAAAAACGTTTTCCCAGTTTTCTACTTCCTTTTTAATTTTGGCTGCATTGGTTTTGTTTGTACAAACTCTTTTTAATTTAGTATAATCAAATTATAATATTCTCTTATTCTGATTCCTTTTTTCTCCACAGATCTGAGAGATAACCTATCACTTGTTCTCCTATTTTGCTTATAGTATTATATCTAAATCATAAATCCTACCTTATCTTGGCATAATATGGTCATAACTTTAATTTTTTTAAATGACTCTGTCCTCATCCCATTATGATGCTTACATCTATCCTGTTCAACTTCACATGAACTAAAGGACTACAAATTCCCATTATAACTTAAAATACATTTATAGAATGGAATTGAAATTAAAAGAGAATAACATTAAAGCCCAGAGCCACTCTAATTAAGGTTTGAAATCTCCATTCTTCAGCAGTTTCAGTTGTTCCCATTAAGATATGAGTTTTCAACTCCAAGGTTACAGATACACTGAGTCCATTTACAGAAGGAGGCTATCAGGCTCTCTTCCAAAGTCATAAAGAATGGAAAGGGAACAATTTTATCACTTGGACAATGGTGATTATTTTCTCCTCCATTTACACCCCAATTCATAGCAACAACTACTTCACAGTTGCTCATCAGTTAAAACCTGGAGTTTGAAGATTCCACTTCTATGTTTAACCTATATTGGGTTACTTTCTGTCTAGGGGAGGGAGAGAGAAAAATTTGGAACACAAGGTTTTGCAAGGGTGACTAATGAAAATTATTTTGCATGTATTTTGAAAAATAAAAAGCTATTATTCTAAAAAATGTAAAAAAAAAAAAAGCAGAAATAGAACAGCATATACATTAATTACCACCATCAAAAGGGCAAAGTGAATGGGAATTAACAATTTAAAAATCCTCATAGACACTTAAAGTGATTAAAAAGTTAGAATGTTTCATAAATTTAAATAAAAACAAAGAAGATTCTATTGCTAGTCACAGAAGTTTCCTCTGATGTCTCTGACATCACCCTGATACTGCTGCCAAGCTCATGATCCTAATGAATTCATGCAGCAAGCTTACTTTTATTGCCATGTACTTTGGTGTTCTGGTATCATTCCTAGATCCAGGCAGCTGCAGACTCATGGAAGTTTGAATACTGCCAGCTCTGACCAGAGGATTCCTAGGAATAAAATAGAGAGTTCATTAATTTAACAGGCAGAACAACATTTCCTACCTTGTAACCACATGGCAAATTTGCATAGTTCGTGCTATATCAGACTGGCATTGAATAGGTATTTCTTTGCTCTTAAGAGGCAGCTAGATGATACAAATGATAAAATGCTGGACTTGAATCCAGTAAAACCAGAATTTAAATCCTACCTCAGATACTTATTATGTGTGAACCTGGGGAAATCATTTAGCCTAGCCTTCAAGTTACTTAGCCTCAGTTTCCTCATGTGAAAGATGGGGATAAGAGTAGCATCTATTTCTCAGAGTTGTAAGGATTAAATAAGAACATAAAGTGTTGTGAAAACCTTGAAGTGCTCTAGAAATGCTAGTTATATTTGCCAGTGCTTCTTGGCAACTTCATCTTGAAGAAAATATTCATGACATGGAAATATGAAGCTTTGGCATAGCTTACAAGTCTTTAACCTTTCTCATTCTCTCTTCCCGACCTATGCTTTTGGATTTATTTCTTACCATACTCACTATTCTAATCTTTGCATTGAAGTCATTAAAGATCAAATAGTCTTATCCAGTTCTTCATATATTTTCTCTATTTTCTGATCCAAGCTAGAGCATAAGTTGCATATAGTGGTCTTTTTGGAAATATTTATCATAAATTTTGCAATAAGAGATGGACAAGTGTCCCATGAAATTATGTTTCTTATTACTTTGGGTGCATACAATGAAATCCACTCCATTAATTCCATCTGTAAGATAAAGGAGTTGGACTAGATAATCTTTAAGGTTCTTTCCAGTTTTAAATCTACTATTTTATATAATGGGAGACTTCCCTATGCTCCAAGCAACATTGGATAGCCTCTAGTTATTCCTATCATCCATCCTGTAATCTCCTCTCTCTCTCTCTCTCTTTTTTTTTTTTTTTTTTTTGCCCCTCCAAGAGGTACTTGTCAGCTACCCTTCCATTTTGCTGGACTTTCTTTCTCCTAGTTTATTTTACATGTTGAGCAGGTCAATGTTTATATAATCCAGTTCTGACAGTTACATGAATGAATAAATAAAGCATGTAAATGTTTATGATGTAAAAAGAAGGTAGATGGCTCAATGAATAAAGCGAGGGAGTCTGGAAGATCTGAGTTCAAATCCATCCTCAGATACTAACTGTGTGACCCTAGACAAACCACTTAATCTTTGTTTGCCTAATCCACTGGAGAAGTAAATGGCAAATCATTCCAGTGCCTTTGCCAGGAAAACTTTATAAGGTCATGAAAAATCAGAAACAAACGAACTACAACAACATGCAAAGCATTATACTAGGCTCTGGAGATAACAAATAGAAAAAAAAGGTAGTCTCTGATCTCAAGGAGATCACATTCTAATGGGAAACAATACATTAAAACACATATTTCAACTACAAGTCTGAGAGTAAACTTCATCAGTCTTTAGGGTGCAGCAGAAAAGTAAATGGTAATACATCTTTTAAAAAATGTCATTTCTATTGATTAAACTGTTTTTGATTCTGAGTCATATGAACATCAAGGACTTTGGTGATAAGAATTTTCTTTTCTGGATTTTCAGGAAGAAATGCTAATGACAAGGCAGTCAGTCAAGTACCTCTAGAGGCAATTTATAGTCCATAAAGGTGACTCCCCTATATAAGGACTACGAGGGCTGGGCTGAAGCAAGGCTGGCCATCTGGGGACATGGCTATTCCTATATTTCTTGTGCTTTCCTACCAAGTAATAGCAGTTGGCCAACATTGGTCTTGATAGTGATGTAGATGAAGAGCCCCTTTTCCATAAGGAGATCCACCTCCATGATGCCCATAAGGAATAAGTGGAAACAGACTGATGGGTGTTGTGAGCTATAGTACTATTCTTGGGCTTCTTAGGATCAGAGTCCTGAACTATCTCCATAATATGTCCATTTGATGGTCAGTGCACAAAGATTTCACATTTAGAATACTAAGAGCCAAGTGGAAATTCATAATCTATGAATAAGCCTCAGGAGACCACCACAGAGGACTGAGGGAGGGCTACTTTATATTTTTTGGTTTTGCGGGTTACCACTGCCAAAGAATTTACTCTAAGTGATCTGCTTGATGGTAATGAAGCCCTCTGTACCTAGCTACACTGGTTCAGAATTAGTCTTTTCTAAGAACCATAGTAGGAGTGTGGTGGAGCTTTTGGGAATGAGCTCCAGAGACTGTTAAATTTTCAGTGTGAGCATTTATACTTCAGAAATCAACAAGAGCAACAAATCAGGGCTTAATTTATTGTTTTAACAGGAGTGAGTTCTGTAAAAATTGTGTCCCCTTTGATCTGTAAAAGAAGGGAAATTTGAGGTCTCCCAGATTCCAGAGAGTATAGGAGAAGGCATATTTTCCAGACAAATCTTTTTCCTAAGATAAGCAGCATTGTTCAATTGGAAATCTTGAGCATATCATGCCCCCCCCAATTGATCTTTTGGGTACCCGGATCCCCATTCAGAAAACTCTAAATTCTGAAAAAAAATGCCTTCAAAGTGATTTCTGTTCAATTGGGAGACCCTGGTCTGATAATCAGCTCAAACTGCCCGACAAGATCTGCTCATAAAATAGGTTTCTGTTAACTCATTCTTTGCAAATTTCTTCATTAAAAGATTTACCCACTAAGAGAGAACTTCTTTTTTTTTAATATTTTTTATAATATTATCCCTTATATTCATTTTTCCAAATTATCCCCCCCTCCCTCTACTCCCTCCCCCCTGATGACAGGCAATCCCATACATTTTACATGTGTTACAATATAACCTAGATACAATACATGTGTGTAAATACCATTTTCTTGTTGCGCATTACGTATTAGATTCCGAAGGTACATGTAATCTGGGCAGACAGATATTAGTGCTCACAATTTACATTCACTTCCCAGTGTTCCTTCTCTGGGTGTAGCTACCTCTGTCCATCATTGATCAACTGGAAGTGAGTTGGATCTTCTTTATGTTGAAGATTTCCACTTCCATCAGCATACATCCTTATACAGTATTGTTGTTGAAGTGTATAGTGATCTTCTGGTCCTGCTCATTTCACTCAGCATCAGTTGATGTAAGTCTCTCCAAGCCTAAGAGAGAACTTCTTAATGAAAAATAAAAACTTCCTTTTTGCCATTCAAACTTTTTGGATTCGTGAATCACATTGGACCTGTGCCTCCGACCAAAGAAGGGGATTCCCACAAGTCTCTGCACTGCCGCTAGAAGAGCATCAATTTGATTGTTGAGATGGAACAAAGTAATGAGGAAAATATTAAAAATGTAGATTAAACTTTTTCCCTCCAGAGAGTTGGTTGTTAAACATTTACCATATATAGTTTTAGTGTACTCCAAGTCTTTCTAGCATGGTAGACCTGCCTGAGATACACTCTTCAAAAACCCAGTCTCCTCCATGCCACAATGAAGCATTAGAGTAGAACTGTGCATAAGGTACTATGATTTAAAGGACAATCTTAGCCTTGACCTGGCTTGGACTATATGATTGGGCAGGGGAGACTTTGTTTTAATAATAATATGTATATATATATATATATATATATATAATAATAATAATTACTAATAAGAGGTAGAGGCAGCTAGGTAGCACAGAGCACCAGCCCCGAAGTCAGGAGGACCTCAGTTCAAATCTGGCCTCAGACACTTAACACTTCCTAGTTGTGTGACCCCAAGAAAGTCACTTAACCCCAATTGCTTTAGGGAAAAAAAAAGATAAAAGAAAGTTCTGAAAAAAATAATCCTAGAATGTGTATATGTATCAATAAGGAAGATGTTCCTCATGAGATGAAAGTTTTGATTTCCATGTGTAAAATTAATAACTATCATTTACATGGAGCTCTAAGATTTGCAAAGAAATTTACATGTTATCACACCATATCTTCACAAGAATCTTGGGAGGTAGGTCCTATTATTATCCTTATTTTTTGGATGAGGAAATTGGAGCTGAGAGAAGCTAAGTGATTAACTTTATGATAAAGCTAATGTCAGAATCAAGATTTAAACTCAGAATCTCCTGGCTTTAACTCCAAAACTTTATTCATCATACCACCTAGCTGCCCATAAGCAGATGGCTAAAGAATTTGCTACATGTGTATGGTTGAATATTTAGGAAGCTTTTATTGGTGTAGTAAACATCTCTTTTGCATTAGGCTCCTTTAGTTTAGAACTTTCAATATATACAAGAGATAGGAGAATGACCAAACAAATCACATTAATGTAATGGAAATTCATTGATTCATAAGAAGCAATGAATATTAAGAATTCTGAAAGGCATAGGAAGACTTATGGAATGATAAAAGGTAAAGTTAACAGAACTAGAAAAAAATCTTAGTGAATATAATAATATAAATGGAAAGACCAACAATAAAAAATGAAACTGAATCCTGTGTAATTAAAATAATGAAGAAGCTTGAGCCTGGAGAAGAACTGAAAAAATATACCTTCTCTATTGTTTGCAGGCGTGAGGATTGCATATTTTGTCAAATTTATTTGATACAATGGTGGGGGGGTTTTCCCCTCAAAATGCCTTGCTCAAAGAATGGCTTAATATAGATAAGGCTGAAGGGATCTATTCAGAAGTACATAATGACACAAGACAAACATTTCTGTAACAATATTTAAAATGTAAAAGAATCCATTTATATGTAATGCGATGTTCTCCTCTACCAACATGTATTCCAGTTGTTGTATTCCAGTGGTATTCCAGTATCATTGTTCTTAACTGGCTGCTGAGCTAGAAGAGCTAATGATTGGGGATGTAAAATCTAGCAGAAAAAGAATCAGTTTCTGTATGGCAGTACCTTTTGGATGTAGCTTTCCAGATGACAAGATGAGAAAGGAGTATGGAGGCTCATCTCTGCTTTGAGAGAATGGCAAGGGAGATGAAAAAAGGATCTGAGGTTGCTGCTTCCTGTGTAAAATGTGAATCTAACTAGTTTTTACTTGGAGTTCCTCAATAACTTGCTTTGTGAACAAAAAAAAATCCTGGAAAGCCTACTAATGCCAGTAAGAAGGCAGCAACTATCTAAGCAACTGTGGTGGCAACAGCATTAGTAAGATCAGGCTTACATTAAATAAAACATGAGCATTGAGGAGTCCCAGTGTAGCTATTTGATAAGACTGTGTACAGGCAAAATGTGAAATGACTGACTTGTGGCCTTATAAAACTCTTTTACATCCTTGTGAGAATACTAGTCCTTTGGCTGACTGAACCACTAGTTAAAATGGAGGAAGAAATGGAGAAGGGGGTGGGGTGCTGCTTAAGCTTCACTACCATAGGAATTGGTTCAAAGAGGGAAAACTACTTAGATATATTCTGTTGTATATAGAAATGTAATTTACCCAATAGGGAAATGGGGGAAGAGGTTAAGAGAGAGGGGGTGATAAAAAGGATTGTTGATTAAGGGTGGCAGAAACAAAATAGATTTTTGAGGAGCAGTATGAGAGAGAGGGGAAAAAGGAGACAGAGAGACTGAGACAGTAAGAGACAAAGAAAGACAAAAAGAGACAGAAATAGAGAGAATGGCATGAAGGGAAATAGACAGTAATCATAATATTGATAATCCTTTTTTTCTATTTTCCTAACATATTTTTAGAGATATAAATTTTCCTTTAAAGACTGCTTTAGCTAATTCAATAAATTTTTCTTTGTTGTATCATTATCATTCTCTCTAACATAGTTGTCTATTGCTCCTATGATTTGTTCTTTTAATTCAAGATAATTTAGGATGCTATTATTTAAACTCCATTTGTGACAGGGGTGAACCCCAAAACTGTCCCCCTTGACTTTTGAAGGGAAGAAATGGGGGTGAACTCTGAAACTCTCCTCTGACAGAGACCCACTCTTCAGGACAGTTAAATGGTTTCATTTTGTTGAAAGATTAGCCCAGGACCACTCCCAGTAGCTTGAACTTAAGTGGTCTCATTCGGTTGGAGATCTGGGCTTGATATTCCTATTAAGTGGCTTAAAACTCCAAGTTAAGTACCCACTTTTCAACTGGAAACCTAGGCCTGGGGATCCAGACTCCAATCCTGGGTGGCAGTCCCAGAGTGAGAAAAGCACTAGAACACCAGAAATTGCAGCCACAGTATAGGGCAGGGGAACTCTCCTTACAATTCCAGGACAGAAAAGAGTGCTTGTGGTCACTCACAGACCAGAGTACAGGTCAGGAGAGTAGTAAACACTTCTTCTCAGATCATACTGACTTGAAAGATCACAAACTTACAAGTTCCTAGAAGTATCTCTGAAAAATAGCTGCATAAAATTTCTTAAGGTTAGGACAATACATCCTCCACCCTCAAAGTAGCCCTACTTTACCAAAAAATCAAGTAATAGCCTGGGAAAATGAACAAATCACAGAAAAAATTCTGACCAAAGAAAGTTACTATGGTGAAAGAGAAGATCAAAACACACTCAGAAGTCTAAGTTCCTATATCCAAAACCTTCAAGAAAAATATGAATTGGTCTCAGACCCTGGAAGAGCTCAGAAAGGATTTTTAAAATCAAGTAAGAGAAGTAGAAGAAAAATTGGAAGGAGAAATGAGAAAGATGAAAGAAAATCAAGAAAAATGAGTCAATAACTTGGTAAAAGAGACAAAAAATACTGAAGAACATAACACCTTAAAAACCAGACTGGGTCAAATGGAAAAGGAAGTATAAAAAAATCAATGAGAAGAATACTTTAAAAAGCAGAATTGGCTAAATGCAAAAAGAGGCAGACAAATTCACTGAATTAAAAAAACTCCTTGAAAAGTAAAATTGGTGTTGGCTAAGAAATAGAATAGTCAATCAATGGTATAGATTAGCTTCACAGGATAAAATAGTCAATGACTATAGCAATCTAGTGTTTTCAACAAACCCAAAGACCCAAGCTTTTGGGATTAAAAACTCACTATTTGACAAAAACTGCTGGTACAATTGGAAACTAGTATGGCAGAAACTAAGCATTGACCCACACTTAACACCAAGATAAGATTGAAATAGGTTCATGATTTATACATAAAGAGTGATATTGTAAGCAAATTAGAAGAAGGAAGGAATTTGTGGCCTCAAGAAAAACTTGAGTACATTATTGAATGCAAAATGGATACTTTTGATTATATTAAAAAGTATTTGTACAAACAAAACCAATGTGACAAAATTAGAAGAGAAGCAATAAACTGGAAAAAAATTTACATTCAAGGATTCTGATAAAGGCCTCATTTCTAAAATATATAGAGAACAGACTCAAAGTTATAAAAATTCAAGCCAATTGATAAATGGTCAGAGGATATGTATAGGCAATTTTTAGAAAAATTAAAACCATTGCTAGGCATATGAAAAGGTGCTCTAAATCACTACTGATCAGAGAAATACAAATTAAGACAACTCTAAAGTACCACAGATTGACTAAAATGACAGGAAAATGACAAATGTTGGAGGGAATATGGGAAAACTGAGACACTAAGACATTGTTGGTGAAGTTGTGAACTGATTCAACCATTCTGTAGAGCAATTTGCCCAAAAGGGCTATCAAACTGTGCATACCCTTTGACCCAGCAGTGTTTCTACTGGGCTTATATCCCAAAGAGATCTTAAAGAAGGGAAAGGGACCTGTATGTGCAAGAATGTTTGTGGCAGCCCTCTTTGTAGTGGCTAGAAACTGGAAGATGAATGGATGTCCTTCAGTTGGGGAATGGCTGAATAAATTCTGGTATATGAATATTATGGAATATTATTGTTCTGTAAAAAACAATCAATAGGATGATTTCAGAGAGGCCTGGAGAGACTTATATGAACTGATGCTAAGTAAAATGAGCAGAATCAGAAGATCATTATATATGGCAACAAGATTATACAATGATCAATTCTGATGGATGTGGCTCTCTTCAATAATGAAATGTTTCAGGTTAGTTCCAATGATCTTGTGATGAAGAGAGCCATCTACACCCAGAGAGAGGACTGTGGGAACTGAGCATGGGTCACAACATAACACTTTCACTGTTTTTGTTGTTTCTTTGCATTTTGTTTTCTTTCTCATTTTTCCCCTTTTTGATCTGATTTTTCTTGTGCACCATGATATTTGTAGAAATATGTATAGAGGAATTGCATACATTTAACATATATTGGATCACTTGCCAACTAGGGGAGGGGGTGGTGAGAAGGGAAGGAAAAAAAAATAGAACACAAGGTTTTATAGGGGTGAATGTCAAAAATTATCCATGTATATATTTTGAAAATAAAAAAACTTTTAGCTTTGGCAATAAGAGTTGAGAAAGAGATTAAAGGAATTAGAGGAGGTAATGAGGAAACCAAATTATCACTCTTTGCAGATGATATGATAGTATACCTAGAGAACCCCAGAAATTCTACTAAAAAGCTATTAGAAATAATCCACAAAATGAATCCAACCATTCTGGAGAGCAATCTGGAATTATGCCCAAAAGGTTATCAAACTGTGCATAGCCTTTGATCCAGCAGTGCTACTACTGGGCTTATATCCCAAAGAAATACTAAAGATGGGAAAGGGACCTATATGTGCCAAAATGTTTGTGGTAGCCCTCTTTGTAGTGGCTAGAAACTGGAAGATGAATTGATCCAATTGATGGGCATTTGGAGAATGGTTGGTTAAATTGTGGTATATGAATATTATAGAATATTATTGCTCTGTAAGAAATGACCAACAGGATGAATTCAGAAAAGCTTGGAGAGACTTACATGAAGTGATGCTAATGAAATGAGCAGGACTAGGAGATCATTATAAATTTCAATAACAATACTGTATGAGAATGTATTCTGATGGAAGTGGAAATCTTCGACAAAGAGAAGATCTAATTCAGTTCCAATTGATCAATGATGGACAGAAGCAGCTACACCCAGAGAAGGAATACTGGGAATTGAGCGTAAACTGTTTGCATTTTTGTTTTTCTTCCCAGGTTATTTTTACCTTCTGAATCCAATTCTTCTTGTACAACAAGAGAACCGTTTGGTTCTGCACACATATGTATCTAGGATATACTATAACATATTTAACATATATAAGACAGATGTGGGTTATAGCCCCTTTAAGATTCCTTTCTGATTCCCAACCCCCACGGCTGACCTTTGATTCACAAATTCTGGTTAAAAGCACCCTTTTGAATTCCAATGAGAGATATCCAGGCTCTCCCAGCCTCCATCTGATCTGAGCCAACTTAGGCTGTCCTAGCCCCCATTCTAATGATCTGCCCAGGTTTCCCAACCCCCACCCCAAGCACAAATAAGTTTCCTCCTTATCTAAAAACCCATTGAATTCTATTCAAATTCTAACCCTGGCTGAAGCTCAAGCCAGAAGCCAATCTGGGACTCCACCCACGAGCCCCTTCAAATTATCAAAAGCTCCTTATTATAAAAAGGGCAAAACTGGAGTCCACTCTTTGCAGAGATCCCAAACATGGCATCCTTACACTGGTCATGTCAAGGGTTTCTGTCCACCAGATCTATAGCTCTGGTACCCTCTTTTCTCTACCCTCAACTTTATTAACTAAACTTTACTTCCAAACTCCACAGAGGACTCTTGCGCCACTACTAGACCTCATTTAACTTTATATCCTTGCATCAAATCCAAAGGGGTTGCAGGGGAGCTCTATTTGACTCCCTGTACCCCGAACCTGCCACTAGATCTCAATCAAACCTAATTTCATTTAGATACTCCTTATCTAATTCTCATCAAGACTGCCTGCCATCTAGGAGAAGAGGTGGAGGGAGGGAAGGGAAAAGTCAGTGGAGGGAGGGAAGGGAAAAGTCAGAACAGAAGTGAGTGCAAGGGATAATGTTATTAAAAAATTACCCAGGCATATGCTCAGTCAATAAAAAATTATTAAAAAAAAAAAAGAAATTATCAAGGAAAAAAATAAATAATCCACAACTTTAGCAAAGTTTCAGGATACAAAATAAACTTACATAAATCATCAGCATTCTTATATATCACTAACAAAATCCAACAGTTAGAGCTACAAAGAGAAATTCCATTTAAAGTAACTGCCTATAGTATAAAATATTTGGGAATCTATCTGCCAAGGGAAAGTCAGGAACTATATGAGCAAAACTATAAAACACTTTCCATACAAATAAAGTCAGATTTAACCAATTGGAAAAACACTAAATGCTCTTGGATAGGTTGAATGAATATAATAAAGACAATACTACCTAAACTAACTATTTATTTAGTGCTATACCAATCAGACTCCCAAGAAACTATTTTAGTGATTTAGAAAAAAATAACAAAATTCATCTGGAAGAACAAAAGGTCAAGATTTTCAAGGGAAAAAAAAAAAATCAAATGAAGGTGGCCTAACTGTACCAGATGTAAAACTATATTATAAAGCAGCGGTCACCAAAATCATTTGGTATTGGCTAAGAAATAGGCTAGTTGATCAATGGAATAAATTAGGTTCACAGGACAAAATAGTCAATAACTTTAATAGTCAAGTGTTTGAGAAACCCAAAGACCCCTTTTTAGGACAAGAATTCACTATTTGACAAAAACTGCTGGGAAAATTGGAAATTAGTATGGCAGAAACTAGGCATTGACCCACACTTAACATTGTACACCAAGATGAGGTCAAAATGGGTTCATGACCTATGTATAAAGAACGAGATTATAAATAAATTAGACGAACATAGGATAATTTACTTCTCAGACCTGTGGAAGAGGAAGGAATTTGTGACCAAAGAACTAGAGATTGTTATTGATCACAAAATAGAAAATTTTGATTATATCAAATTAAAAAGCTTTTCTACAAACAAAACTAATGCAGACAAGATTAGAAGGGATACAATAAGCTGGGAAAACATTTTTACAGTCAAAGGTTCTGATAAAGTCCTCATTTCCAAATATATAGAGAATTGACTCTATAAGAAATAAAGCCATTTTCCAATTGGCAAATGGTCAAAGGATATGAACAGACAATTTTCAGATGAAGAAACTGAAACTATTCCAAGTCATTACTAATCAGAGAAATGCAAATTAAGACAACTCTGAGATACCACTATACACCTCTCAGATTGGCTAAGATGACAGGAAAAGATAATGCTGAATGTTGGAGAGGATTCGGGAAAACTGGGAAAGTGATAATTGTTGGTGGAACTGCGAATACATCCAGCCATTCTGGAGAGCAATTTGGAACTATGCTCAAAAAGTTATCAAACTGTACATACCCTTTGATCCAGCAATGTTACTACTGGGCTTATATCCCAAAGAGATCTTAAAGAAGGGAAAGGGACCTGAATGTACAAGAATGTTTGTGCAGCTCTTTTTGGAGTGGCTAAAAACTGGAAACTGAGTGGATGCCCATCAACTGGAGAATGGCTGAATAAATTGTAGTATATGAATTTTATGGAATATTATTGTTCTGTAAGAAATGACCAGCAGGTTGATTTCAGAAAGGCCTGGAGAGACTTACATCAACTGATGCTGAGTGAAATGAGCAAGACCAGGAGATCATTGTATACTTCAACAACTATACTATATGATGATCAATTCTGATGGACATGGCCCTCTTCAACAATGAGATGAATCAAATCAGTTCCAGCTACACCCTGTGAAAGAACTCTGGGAAATGAGTATGAACCACTACAAAGCATTTCTAATCCCTCTGTTTTTGTCCGCTTGCATTTTTTATTTCCTTCTCAGGTCAATTTTACCTTATTTCTTAGTCTGATTTTTCTTGTGCAGCAAAATAACTGTATGGACATGTATACATATATTGTATTTAACATATACTTTAACATATTTAACATGTATTGGTCTATCTGCCATCTGGGGGAGGGGTAGGGGGAAGGAGGGGAAAAATTGGAACAGAAGGTTTTGCAAAGGTCAATGCTGAAAAAATTACCCATGCATATATATAATGTTCTCTCTAAAATGTAATGTTCTCTGTTGAGGTTTTCTTGGGGTTTCTGGAGGCAGCCTTCGTTTTAGTTCAGTAATCATCACAAGTACAGCCAGGTATTTAAGTCCAAATCCTTTATTATCTCTTTCAAAGTCTTGCCTCCTTTCCTGGGGCTCAGTTAGCTTTCTTAGAGGCCTATTTCTCTCCTTAGTCCTGAGAGCTTGAGCTCCTGCCAGTCCTTTGTGTTCTCTGCCTCTGCCAGCTTCTTGAGGTTCTCCTGATACATATCTTGATTTCTGTGAGGGAGGCAGGAGGACCACCATCATGGTCTCTGTCTTCTACTTCTGATTCTGGCTGAGTTTGTCCAAGCTTATATGCTCTCTTATCAAAGGTGTGAATCTTGTAGAACTATAGTAAATACTAAGTATATGTACTAAACTAGAGAACTGTTAAATACCATGCTAAATTAGATAATTATTGTCTCTATCAATTCCACTGACTTAGCACTTTGTTTCAAGTTCTAGCCCATAACACATATATCTTTTTTTTTTTTTTTGCTCTTATTTCATCTCTCTCTCTTTTTTTTACAATAGTTTTTATTTACCAGATATATGCATGGGTAATTTTACAACATTAACACTTGCCAAACCTTTTGTTCTAATTTTTCCCTCCTTCCCTGCCTCCAGATATAACACATATATCTTGTAAATAAAAAGCTATAATAATTTTTAAAAAGAACAATGTAGAAAACTTTTTAAAAGGTTATTTCAGGTTAAGCAAGCTATTTATGCCAGGAGATAGAAAAGAGACATTGACACAAACTGTTACCATATGAAACCATTTTGACAAAGCAATCTCAAGAGTCTAAAGACCATGTTAGCCAACATTTGATTTCATTGTAAAGCAGGAGGTGATTATGGGTAGCAGCAGTTTAAAGTACTAATTTTTTTGTAAAAATATCACAGGAAAGGATGGAAAAAAGCAAGTATTGTTTCATAAAATAATGGGAAGCATGAAGTTGGAATATCATTCTAGTTTCCCAGGCTGAAAAGTACATGAGGTTAGGGCATAGCTTAACTGAGCTTTATGATTCGAAAGACTTAAAAAGAAGCAAGACTAAGGATTCTGCACCTGGCATCTATGAACTTATAAAAAATGATAATTGTATTTAAACATAACTGATTTATTTTGTAAGCCTATGTATTTTTGTTTTATGCATTCTAAAACATTGTTCTGAATGGGACCTATAGGCCTCACCAGATTGCCAAAGGAGTAAATTCTATCAAAAAGTTTAATATTCTCTTATTCTCTTCATTTATCTTGGGATCCAACTACTAGAACTATTTCTGTTCTGTTCTTCCCAGGCTAATGAAGGAAAAGGAAGGGAAGGGAAGGGAAAAAAGATAAGGAAGGGAAGGATAATGAAGGGAAGAGAAAGGAGTTTGTTATGGAGAGGAGCAATGTTCAACAAGGCTGGAATGTCTTGAACTAATTGAGAAGATAGCCTTGATACATAGAGAACCAAAAATGGAAGAACTCATAAATATTATCAATCTTTATTTTGAAAGGAGGACACTGAAGTGAAGAAGAAGATATCAAGTAATTTTTCTTAAGTTGGGGGCAGAGCCAGGAAGAAGTCAGATCTAATGCTCACTGACTCCACTCTGCTTCTTTGTCTCTATTACCTGTGCTTGTGAATTTCACCTCATCTTTGCACAATTTTCCTCTAAAGTATTGCTTCTTGATATGTGTGTGTGTGAGAGACAGAGAAATGAAAGAGACAGAAAGAGAGATGAGAGATGCAGAGAGAGAAGAGAGAGAGAGAGAGAGAGAGAGAGACAGAGAGAGACAGAGAGACAGAGAGAGAGAGAGAGAGAGAGAGAGAGAGAGAGAGAGAGAGAGAGAGAGAGAGAGAGAGGCGGGCTCTGGAAGTTCTGGTAAAGACCATGGGCTCCTTTGCAAAATGATATTTTTAAATAGAGAAAATGCATAATCTCAGTTAAAGGTTAGGAGAAATAAAGATGTACTTTTTTCTATCCAATTCACTGAAATATATCTACAGAATTTTTGAAAAGTTGTTGGCCCAAGTTGTGAATCCAAGATCTGAAGAGTATATTCAAGATAGGTTATGTTGGCCCATAGTGAAAGGAGATGTAAGTACACTAACCTTCCTTTTTTCTACAGAAGGAATCTAATACAGATTATTTCTGTCAGGTATGCTAAGTCTATCTTTACTTTCACAGTTTCTAACTCTCCTGGGAGCATTTCCATCCAAATAAAAGGCATCAATGACTAAAATAAATAAATAAATAAAAAATGAAAAGCTTTAATTAAAATAAATAAATAAAGTAAAATTGACCAAATGAAAAGGAGGTACAAAAGCTCACCCACAGAAAATAATTCTTTAAAAATTAGAATTGAGCAAATAAAAACTGACTTTTTGAGAAATCAAGAAATAATAAAACAAAACCTAAGAATGAAAAAAAAAAAGGAGAAGATAATGTGAAATATCTCATTGGAAAAAACAAGTGACCTGAAAAATCCAGGAGAGATAACATAAAATTACTGGACTATGAATAGCAATGATCAAAAAAGGAACTTAGATTCACCTTTCAAGAAATTATCAAGGAAAACTGCCTTGATATTCTAGAACTAGGGAGTAAAATATAAATTGAAAGGATCCACTGATCACCTACTGAAAGAGATTCCAAAATGAAAACTCCAGGAATATTATAGCCAAATTCCAGAATTCTCAAGTGAAGGAGAAATATTTCAAACAGCTAGAAAGAAACAATTCAAATAATGTGGAGCCATAGTCAGGGTAATGATTTAGCAGTTTCACCATTAAAGGATCTGAGACTTGGAATATGATATTTCAGAAGGGAAAGGAGCTCAGATTATAATCAATAATCATTTACTCAGAAAACCTTAATATAATTCTTCAAGGGAAAAATAAGCATTTAATGAAATAGAGAACTTTCAAACATTCTTGATGAAAAGACTAAAGGTGAATAGAAAATCTGTCTCTTAAATACAAGACTCAAAAGAAGCATAAAAATGTAAACAGGAAAGGAAAATCATAAGGGACTTAATAAGGTTAAATTATTTACATTGCAAATGGAAAGATAATATTCATAACTCAAAATAACTTTTTAATTATTAGAGAAGTTAGGAGGAGTATCTGTAGACAGAGGACATAGATATGAGTTGAATAGGAAGGAATGATGTCTAAAAAATAAAATTAGGGTAAGAGGAGTATATACTGAAAAAAAAAGGGAAAGGGAAAAATAGAGTGGGTGAAACTATTTCACATAAAAGGAACAAGAAAAAACTTTTACAATAGGAGGTAAGAGGGGGGAGACAAGGATAAATGAATATTACTCTCATCAGAATTAGCTCTCATCAGAGGGAATAACATACACACTCAATTGAGTATAGAAATCTACTTTACTATACAGAAGAATAGGAGGAGAATGGGATAAGAGAAGGGGATATATGTGATAGAATGGAGGGCAGATTGGGAGAAGGAACAGTCAGAAGTAAACACTTGAGACACAGGGTGAAAGGAGAGAGAAAAAAGAATAAATATGGTGCATATTTTCTCTAGGATATACTATAACATATTTAGCATGTATGGGACTGCCTGCCATCTAGAGAAGGGAATGGAGGGAAGGAGGAGAAAATTTGGAATAGAAGTGAGTGCAAGGGATAACGTTGTAAAAAATTACCCATGCATATATACTGTCAAAAAAAAGTTATAATTATAAAATTAATAAAAAATTTTAAAGAAGAAAATAAAGGTACCAAGATACAAAAAAAAAAAAAAAAAATAATAAATGTGGTAAGGGGAAATACAATTGAGGGAAAAACAAGAACAGTAAGTGTGAAAAAAATTTTGGACCAATTTTTTTTCTAATAAAGGCCTATTTCTCAAATACACAGAGAACTGAGTCAAGTTTATAAAAATAAGAGCCAATGAGCATAATATAGGAATAGTTTTCAGATAAAATAATCAAAGGTAGTTATAGCCATATGAAAAAAAATGCTCTACCTCACGACTGGAGAAATGCAAATTAAAACAATTTTGAGGTTCTACTTCATATCTAATAGATTGGCTAATTGGACAGAAAAGGAAAATGACAAATGGTGGAGGGGATGTGGGAAAAATGAGACATTTGTGCATTGTTGATGGAGTTGTGAATTAATTCAACCATTCTGTAGAACAATTTGGAACTATGCCCAAAGAGCTATAAAGCCATGCAAATCCTTTGATCTAGCAATAACACTACTAGATCTCTATCCCGAAAGAAACAAAAAAAGGAAAATGATCTACATGTACGAGTATTTATAGCAGCTCTGTTCTGAGGACAAAGAATTGAAAATTGAGGGGATGCCTATTAATTGAGGAATGGCTGAACAAATTGTGCTTAAGTGATTGTGATGGAATACTAGTATGCTATCAGAAATGATGAGATGCAAAGGGGAATAACATACACCCTATTGGGAGGCTAACAGAAAGGAAGGCAAGAGTAGAAGGGAAAGGAATCAGAAAGGTGGAGCTCCCTCAAGGAGGGAGATTGAGGAAGTGGTGATCAGAAGCAAAACATTGGAGAGGAGGAAAAGAAAAGGAGAGAGGAAAATATAACTTGGGAAAAACAAGATCTAGGAAATAGTTTTAATAATCTTAACACTGAATGTGAATAGGATGAACTCTCCCATAAAATGGAAGTGAATAGCAAAGTGCATTAAAAGCCAGAATTCTAAAATATGTTGTTTATAAGAAATACATTTGAAGCAGAAAGATATATATATATATATGTATATATATATGTATATATATATATATATATATTTACAGAGTAAAGGCAGAAGACTGAAACAGAATATGTGCTTCAGATGAAGTTAAAAAAAAAAGCAAGAGTAGTGATCCTGATCTCAGATCAAGAAAAAAGCAAAAATAGATCTAATTAAAAGAGATGATGAAGTAATATAAATGCTAAACATATATGCACCAAATAGTATAGCTTTCAAATTCCTAGAGAAAAAGTTAACTGAGTTGCAAGAAGACAGACAGCAAAACTATACTAGAGCTATCTCAATCTCCCTCTATTAGAACTAGATAAATCTAACCACAACATAAACAAGAAAGAAGTTGAGTTGGTAAATAGAATTTTAGAAAAGTTAGGTATGATAGACCTTTGGAGAAATTCGAATGGGAATATAAAGGAATATATCTTTCCCTCAGTGGTACATGAGACCTACACAAAAATTGACCATGTATTACGGCATAAAAGCTTTACAAAAAATAAATAATCAAATGCAGAAAGGCAGAAATAGTAAGTGCATCAATTTTCAGATCATGATGTAATAAATGGCCATGGAAAAATAAACCAAAAATTAATTGGAAACTACATAATCTAATCTTAAAGAATGAGTGAGTCAAACAAGAAGTCATAGAAGCAGTTGATAATTTCATCCAAGAGGATAACAATAATGAGACAACATTCCAAAACTCATAGGATGCAGCCAAAGTAGTCCTTAGAGGAAATTTGATTGTCTCTAGAATTTACATGAATAAAACAGAAAGAGAAGATCAATAAACAGAATACCCAACTAAAAAAGCACAAATTAAAAACCCCCAATTAAATACCAAATTAGAAAGTATAAAAATTAAAGAGTTAATAAAATTGAATGTAAGAAAATTGTTGAACTAATAAACAAAACTAAGAGTAGGTTTTATGAAGAGGAAATTAAAGCAATAATTGGGAGCTGTTTTGCCCAAATATATGGCAATAAATTTGACAATCTAAGTGAAATGGATGAATACATACAAAAATATAAATTAACAGATGAGGAAATAAATTACTTTTGGATAGAGTTCTGGGCCCTGGAGTCAGGAAGACCTGAATTCAAGTCCTACTTAAGGCACTTGTATATTTGTCTACCTACCTCAGTTTCCTCATCTGAAAAATGAGGATCATTATAGCAACTAGGGGAGCTAAGTGGCATAGTGGATAGAGTGCTGGCCTGGAATCAGGAAGGCTCATTTAGGCTCACTTTTATAAGTTTAAATCTGAGATATTTACTGGCTGTGTAACCTGAGGAAGTCACTTACCCCATTTGCCTCAGTTTCCTCATCTGTAAAATGAGCTGAAGAAGAAAATGACAAATCATTTCAGTATCTTTACCAAGAAATCCTCAAATAGAGTCACAAAGTGTTGAAGATGACAGAAAACAACCAAACATTAATAATTACAGCAACTATCGTCCTAGATTGTTGGGAGGAACAAATGAAGCCCTATTTGTTAAATATGCTGTAAATCTTTTTTTTTTTTTTTTTTTTTTTTTTTTTTTTTTTTGAATTTTTTATTTTATTTTATAATTATAACATTTTTTGACAGTACATATGCATGGGTAATTTTTTACAACATTATCCCTTGCACTTACTTCTATTCAGATTTTTTCCCTTCCTCCCCCAACCCCCTCCCCCAGATGGCAAGCAGTCTTATATATGTTAAATATATTACAGTATAATTTAGATACAATATATGTGTGTAGAACCGAATTTTTTGTTGCACAGGAAGAATTGGATTCAGAAGGTAAAAATAACAGTTTACATTCATTTCCCAGTGTTCCTTTTCTGGATGTAACTGGTTCTGTCCATCATTAATCAATTGGAATTGGATTAGCTCTTCTCTATGTTGAAGAAATCCACTTCCATCAGCATACATCCTCGTACAGTATCATTGTTGAAGTGTATAATGATCTTCTGGTTCTGCTCGTTTCACTCAGCATCAGTTGATGTAAGTCTCTCCAAGCCTCTCTGTATTTCTCCTGTTGGTCATTTCTTATAGAACAATAATATTCCATAACATTCATATACCATAGTTTACCCAACCATTCTCCAATTGATGGACATCCTTTCATCTTCCAGCTTCTAGCCACTATGAAAAGGGCTGCCACAAACATTTTGGCACATACAGGACCCTTTCCCTTCTCTAGTAGTTCCTTGGGGTATAAGCCCAGTAGTAGTATGGCTGGATCAAAGGGTATGCACATTTTGATAACTTTTTGGGCATAATTCCAGATTGCTCTCCAGAATGGTTGGATTCTTTCACAACTCCACCAACAATGCATCAGTGTCCCAGTTTTCCCACAGCCCCTCCAACATTCATCATTATTTGTTCCTGTCATCTTAGCCAATCTGACAGGTGTGTAATGATACCTCAGAGTTGTCTTAATTTGCATTTCTCTGATCAATAGTGATTTGTATGCTGTAAATCTTAACAGTGCTATTAAATGCTATAATCATAATATAATATAATCACCACCCACATGTTTATTAGGGCTGCATGTAAGCCAAGGTGTGGGATAATGGCCCTTTCTATTTTCCCTCTTAGGAAGTAGCTAGTAACAGTCCTGATTACAGACAGAAAGGAAGCTGAATTGAGAGGAATAGTCCCCTTTCTTTTGTGCACCATAGGGTCATCAGCTCTTCAGGTAATAGTCAATAAGGAAACTCTTCCTTATCTGCAAGTGAAGGGTCCTGGCTGAGAGCAGGCCCCAAAGTTCCTATTGATTAACTGCAACCAGGACAAGTAACTGAGCAAATGCTATGGGAAGACCCCATAAGCCAAATGAACCTTGTTACAAAGGGATTTCCTATTGTAATTGGTGCTTATGTTACAGTCCTCATAGAAAGTCTATTCTGAACCATTGTTTATTTCAGGGCCTAGAGTGCTGACCATTTATAAAGGGAAGGAGAATGGAGAGTTTTCACTGCCATATTCTTTTTTTTTCTCATCACAAGGCTTGCAACTTTTTTCTCTCCCCTTTGTAAAGGATTCAGAAAGCACCTGAAGGAGAAAACCAGGAAGAAGATGTAAAGGGTGACAAGATTTTTGAACAGGGATATATGTATTGGTTGGTCCTGCCCCTTTGATTTTGCTTCTACATACTGGTTTTGCTCTCCAGATTCTCCTGGGAGTCCCATTCCGATCTGTGCAGTACAGAGAGCAGAGAGAAACAGAAAACAGACAATAGTGAGTTTACAAAGGTTCAACTTCCTTAATGCCAGCAGCTGATCACAAACACCATATGAGTAGAATTGGCAATATAGTACTTGAGAACAGACAATCTGTCTGTGAGGCAGTGGCTGATCTCTCCAGTGATCAAGGCTTGTGCCAAAATCAGCAGTGTAGAAGGTACCTAAGAGCGGGAGGTGGGGTCAGATGGAAGGTGCCAGAGAAGTGGACTTTTTTAAACACTGAAAACCATAGATGGGCACCCCAGACATAAGCTCTCTTTTCTTCTCTCTCTCTTTTTCTATTTTCTTTCTCCTTTTCTCCTCCTCCTCCCCTTCATCTTTTCTCTCAAATAAATGAATATAAATGAGAGAGATCTTTTTAGAGAAGAAACTTCAGACTATCTTTCAGACAAACCAAAAAAGTAGAATAAGTAGGAGGAGGTTGAGCAAAGTACTTCCTGAAAATAGAATACTTGACAGCTTCTCTTGCCTAAATTCAATAAATAAGATGATTGTAGAAAAGCAGATTGCCTATATCATATTTTCCTGAGCTGTGACAAGCAATAGAAAGTCTTTTGGTTATTGTAGGGAAAGGTTAGTAGCTGACGATCTGAGAGTGAACAAATAAAGACAAGAACCAAGTTTGCATTCTACCCCAACTTGAAATACTCATTATGATGTCATGTGAGGTCACTACATTGTAAGCTGTGGCTCTTTGACTGAAAGGAGGGATGGGGTGGGGTGATGGAGCCGATCCTGGGGCCTGGCCCCCCCTTGCCACCACCTTTCAGCCTTCTTCTATTACTTGGTCTCCTTGTCATAGGGATCTGGTCATTGCTACCTGGGCATCAAAGGGGAGAGCTATTGCCAGCCAAGATCAGCAAGGTACATGGAATTACAAAACTTGCCCCCATCTTGGACCAGGGCAGAGGTATAGGGAGGGTATCTTATGGATTTGCTCCACCTCTGACTCTCTGGATCTCTTCTGTTTCTTTCTTTGTTTACATCTCATCTTTCTCAACTTCCAAGGTATGATATATTGGGTATAGGATCTCCCCCTCTCTTTGTAGTACCCACTGATGGGACTTTGTCTTTTTGTATTCTTTCAGACTTTAAGGCAGCAAAAAATACCAGAGAGTCAAAAAGTCACAAAAGGTACTGAGATCCAAATTGTCTTATCTGGAAGATCTACATCGTGAATAATAGCTAACTTTACTGGGAACATGAAGGGAAGGGGAATGGGTGAGGAATAGCTGGAAGGGGAATTGTAAAGACTCAGTGATTATGGTGGCAAGTAATGAAGGGAAGGAAGCACTGATTTTATGCTTTTAGCAGCTTTCCTTTGATAGCCAAATGAAAATATCTCTCCATCCTAGCAAGGGCAAACAGCTTCTGCATTCTTTCCACCTTCCTCCTCTCTCTTTTCCCTTTAAAGACCAAAATAATTAAATGGGAAAAGAAAACTATTACACTTTCATTTTTTGCCCCCACCTCAAGCCCTTACTCTCATCTCACCTCTTACTGAAGGTTGTGTGTGTGCTGAGGGATTTTCCCCCAACTCATCCTGATGGCTCCTTTCCACTATGTTATTAAGGGAATGGGAAGGCAATGAGAAACAACACTAGTCTGGGAAGTAGGTTCAAACCAATAAGCATTTATGCTTGCCTCTGCCTACTGTCATGCTCTAGACTAGGTATATTACTGGTATACACTATGTACACAGTTATGATACAGAATGCAAAGTAATTGGTGGATTAGGTATGGGCATTAATGATGGGCTGCTTCTTAAAAGAGGTAGCATGGAGGTGGGCCATGAAGGGAGCTAGGAAGAAAGCATTCCCAACATAGAACTAGGCCCATGTGCTAACTTAGCACAGGGACAGAAACACAAGAGATAAGATATTTACAGAACAACAAGTGGACCGATTTTGACTATAATGTAGAACAGAAGTATCAAACATGGGGCCCACTGACTGCATGCGGCTGCCAAAAGCTGTCCAACCCAGATTAAAATGTCACTGGGAAATATTTAACAAAAATAAATATAAATACAATAAAACATAGATAATATTACATTTTAAGATGGAATCAATATGCAGCCTCTAGGGATTCTTAGTTATTTTAGTAGCCTCTGTTTCTAAGAGTTTGACACTATTGCTATAGAATATTTGTGAGGAAGCATGTGAAATCAGTCCGGAAAAGACTAGGGTTAAGATTATAAAAGACTTTAAATGTCTTTCTCTTGCATTGTTTGACCTTCATTCTCAAAGAAGAAAATGGCATCAAGAGATGTCATGATTTGCAAGTGAATTGAAGTTAAGTCACTGGCTTCACTTTCTCCTCCAAAGCCATCGGGGTCTAAAGGCCAGATATGGATCAGGACAACTGAAGATGGCTCTCACCTTTATATCCTAGAAGTAATAGGATTATTTTATCCGTTAAGTAAAAAAGTAATAGGACTTTATGAATTATGAAAAATAATAGGACTCCACCTAAATTCTATTCCTAGCTCTTCTACTAAGTAGCTATGTGACCTTGAATAAATTTCTTAACCTTTAAGTGTTAGTATCCTTAGTTGTAAAATAGGGATAATAATTCATGGAATATCTATCTCACAGGGTTATTATAAGGAAGAAATGAAATTATACATAGCATGTTTTAGTGTCGTTTTAAACTTTAGTAACCCAAAACTGTACTAAGACTTTTGGGACACCCTATATATAAAGTGCTTTGCAAACTTAAAAGCTCCATATAAATGTAATTATTATAATCTCTGAGATGCAGGTGTTGGATTATATGAGCTTTTAAGTTTCTCAAAACTAAAAAATTTTAAATTTTAAAGATACCTGTCCTCTTACTAAATGTCCTCCATTACTTCTAGTTCCACCTCCACATTGGGAGGACAGTCTCCAGATGGAATGTACAGGTTCTGACCTGGCCTGGTGAGTAAAGGCTTCCTATCCTTCCCATCAAGTTACAGTAGGTCCTAGTTGTCAGTTTTACTAATGACATCAATTTCACTTAGTTTTTCAGGGTTCCCTGTGGGCTGGGCCCAGAATTATACTCTCTGGTCAATGGATAGGAGCCTCCAGAATATTTTCCAGCACCTGGACATTGCAAGGTCAGGGGCTACAAATCTGAATTAAAATACCTATAGAATTGGGGGAGGGATGAGCATATGGAATGATCAGCTCCTTGTTGGGTGTTCTCATCAAAAGAAGCATGGGAACTAATCATTTCCCTGAGTGTATGCGAAAATAACACACTCTTTCTGTCTTTCAGATCCAGTCTCATGAACTTGTCCACATCTTCACAAGTGACCTCAACTCCTTCCTCCAGCTCCTCTACTACTGGGCCTCGGGAGTTACAAACCCTGACATGCTATGAGTGCCACAGCCCGGAGTTTTCTAGAGTCCAGAGTTCTCTTCACACCAATCTCAGTGCAACTCAATCCCTTGCCTATATTTTTAGAGAAAGTCTAGAACACCGGAGCCACAGTCTACCTAACCCCTCCAACAATTATTCTGGACAAGCACGGGTATTGTCCCTGCCTCCATTTCTGCTATCTCCAGATAAAAATGAAACCACAGAGAAGAATATTTCTTTGGATGACGGTGCCTACAACTCCACTTATGAACAAGGGCTTTATGAGACTACAGCAGAGGAGGACAAGAATGACAGCTGGGTCCCCAAGGATATCAGGAATTCCTTGGACCTCCATATAAGGAAAAAGCTTGCCCAACGTTTGGCTCCTCCTCCAGTTTTCAGAACCATAAAACTCTCTATCAGCCCATATTCTTTAGCCCAGAGTCCCATGCGAGACAAAAAGACAACAAAAAAGAAGGGAGGAAATAGAGTTCTTAAAGTTTCAAATTCTCCATCTTCAAATCTTCGTGGAAAACCCCGGCTCCCATGCTGGGCTCCAATTAAACTTTCAAGATCTGCCAAATGGGTGCTGGAGGGCCACATGGCCTGGAAAGTATGTACACTGAGGGCCCAAAGAATACCTGCAGCTGTGAAGCAATCGTGGGCAATTCTGAACTGTGTCATTAAAGTACAAAATGAAGACCATCAATCTGGAAACTCTAAAATTCAGGCACCTATGCACTTCCTTAAGAACACTGAGCAGGATATCAACAAAAAACCTCCAGATGTTTCATACCCTCTACTTCCCACGGATGCAGAAAATGACCAGACAAGACCAACAATTCCAAAAGAAGACAGTCAGCCCCAGCCAACACCCCAACCTGATACACAGGATGCCTCTTGCTCAGAAGTGGTGGTTATCCCAGGGGAAGCCACCTTTCTGCAGGAGGATGTAAAAAAGAGATTAGAACTTTGTATCAAAAAGAAGGTCAATAGCCTTCTGAAGAAGGCCATAAAGCAACAAAAGGACACTGTAAAAAAGGATGAAGAATTGAGCATCAGGTTAAAATTTCAAGCTGTAGACACTATGAAACTGCTTCAAACTGTGGAATCTGTATCATTGGGTCCAGGGCCCCAAGTCAAAGATTTTAAAGGATTGATTCCAGAGTCATCTAATCAAGTTACAGATTTTTGGGAGCTGAATTCAGGGCCTCAGGTTCAAGAGTTCCAGATTCAAGATACAAATGATGTGGAGCTAACTCCAGTGGTACAGAAGCAAAATGTAGATTCTTTGAAGAGCAAAGATTTAAGTTCAAAGGTTCAAGATATGGATTCTGTAACGACTTCAGTGCCAGAGAAATATGATGCAGATTCTATAGAGCTCACCCTAGGATCACCAGTTCAAGATGTGGATTCCAAAGGGTCAATCCCAGAGCCACAGATTAAAAATGTGGATTCTGGAGGGCTGATCCCAGGGTCACAGGTCAAACCCACAGATTCCAAGAAGCTGGTCAAGGGGTCACAGGTCAAACTCACAGATTCTGAGGGGCTGATTTTGTGGTCACAGGTCAAACTCACAGATTCCAAAGGGCTGATTCCATGGTCACAGGTCAAACTCACAGATTCCAAGGGACTGATCTTGGAGTCACAGGTCAAACTCACAGATTCCAAGGGGCTGATCTCGGGGCCACAGGCCAGACTCACAGATTCCAAGGGGCTGCTCTCGGGGCCACAGGCCAGACTCACAGATTCCAAGGGGCTGATCTCGGGGCCACAGGCCAGACTCACAGATTCCAAGGGGCTGCTCTCGGGGCCACAGGCCAGACTCACAGATTCCAAGGGGCTGATCTCGGGGTCGCAGGCCAGACTCACAGATTCCAAGGGGCTGATCTCAGGGTCGCAGGCCAGACTCACAGATTCCAAGGGGCTGATCTCGGGGTCGCAGGCCAGACTCACAGATTCCAAGGGGCTGATCTCGGGGTCGCAGGCCAGACTCACAGATTCCAAGGGGCTGATCTCGGGGTCGCAGGCCAGACTCACAGATTCCAAGGGGCTGATCTCGGATTCCAAGGGGCTGATCTCGGGGTCACAGGCCAGACTCACAGATTCCAAGGGGCTGATCTCGGGGCCGCAGGCCAGACTCACAGATTCCAAGGGGCTGATCTCGGGGTCGCAGGCCAGACTCACAGATTCCAAGGGGCTGATCTCGGGGTCGCAGGCCAGACTCACAGATTCCAAGGGGCTGATCTCGGATTCCAAGGGGCTGATCTCGGGGTCACAGGCCAGACTCACAGATTCCAAGGGGCTGATCTCGGGGTCGCAGGCCAGACTCACAGATTCCAAGGGGCTGATCTCGGGGTCACAGGCCAGACTCACAGATTCCAAGGGGCTGCTCTCGGGGCCACAGGCCAGACTCACAGATTCCAAGGGGCTGATCTCGGGGTCGCAGGCCAGACTCACAGATTCCAAGGGGCTGATCTCGGGGTCGCAGGCCAGACTCACAGATTCCAAGGGGCTGATCTCGGGGTCGCAGGCCAGACTCACAGATTCCAAGGGGCTGATCTCGGATTCCAAGGGGCTGATCTCGGGGTCGCAGGCCAGACTCACAGATTCCAAGGGGCTGATCTCGGGGTCGCAGGCCAGACTCACAGATTCCAAGGGGCTGATCTCGGATTCCAAGGGGCTGATCTCGGGGTCGCAGGCCAGACTCTCAGATTCCAAGGGGCTGATCTCGGGGTCGCAGGCCAGACTCACAGATTCCAAGGGGCTGATCTCGGATTCCAAGGGGCTGATCTCGGGGTCACAGGCCAGACTCACAGATTCCAAGGGGCTGATCTCGGGGTCACAGGCCAGACTCACAGATTCCAAGGGGCTGATCTCGGGGTCACAGGCCAGACTCACAGATTCCAAGGGGCTGATCTCGGGGTCACAGGCCAGACTCACAGATTCCAAGGGGCTGATCTCGGGGTCGCAGGCCAGACTCACAGATTCCAAGGGGGTGATTCCATGGTCACAGGTTAAACTTGAAGATTCCAAGGGGCTGATCCCTGGGTCACAGGTTGAACTCACAGATTCCAAGGAGCTAATCTCAGGGTCACAAGTTCAACTCACAGATACCAAGAGCCTAGTTTCAGGGTCTCAGATCAAATTCTCAGATTCCAAGGGGCTGATTCCAGGGACACAAGTCATTTTCACAGATTCCAAGGGGCTGATTTTGGGGTCACAGGTCAAACTCACTGATTCTAAGGGGCTACTCCCAGAGTCACAGGTCAGACTCACAGATTCCAATGGGCTAATCTCAGGGTCACAGGTTAAACTCATAGATTCCAAGGGACTGATTTCGGGGTCACAGGCCAGACTCTCAGATTCCAAGGGGCTGATATCATGGTCACAAGTCAAACTCACAGATTCCAAGGGGCTGATCATGGAGTCACAGGTCAAACTCACAGATTCCAAGGGATTGATCTCAGGGTCACAAGTCAAACTTACAGATTCCAAAGGGCTGATTCTGGGGTCACTGATCCCAGGGTCACAGGTCAAACTCATAGATTCCAAGGGCCTGATCCCAGGGTCACAGGTCAAACTCACAGATTCTGAGGGGTTAATTCAGGGCTCACAAGTCAAACTCACAGATTCCAAAGGGGTGATCCCAGGTTCACAAGTCAAATTTATAGATTCCAAGGGGCTGATTCTGGGATCACTGATTCCAGGGTCACAAGTCAAACTCACAGATTCTGAAGGGCTGATGCTGGAGTCACAGGTCAAACTCACAGATTCTGAAGAGTTGATTCAGGGGTCACAAATCAAACTCACAGATTCCAAAGGGCTGATGCTGGAGTCACAGATCATACTCACAGATTCTGAGGGGTTGCTTCAGGGCTCACAAGTCAAACTCACAGATTCCAAGGGGTTGATCCCAGGTTCACCAGTCAAATTCACAGATTCCAAGGGGCCGATTCCGGGGTCACTGATTCCAGGGTCACAAGTCAAACTCACAGATTCCAAAGGGCTGATGCTGGAGTCACAGGTCAAACTCACAGATTCTGAAGGGTTGATTCAGGGGTCACAAGTCAAATTCACAGATTCCAAGGGGCTGATCCCAGGTTCACCAGTCAAATTCACAGATTCCAAAGGGCTGATTCCAGGGTCACTGATTCCAGGGTCACAGGTCAAACTCACAAATTCCAAAGGGCTGATGCTGGGGTCACAGGTCAAACTCACAGATTCTGAAGGGTTGATTCAGGAGTCACAAGTCAAACTCACAGATTCCAAGGGGCCGATTCTGGGGTCACTGATTTCAGGGACACAAGTCAAACTCACAAATTCCAAAGGGCTGATGCTGGGATCACAGATCATACTCACAGATTCTGAGGGGTTGATTCAGGGGTCACAAGTCAAACTCACAGATTCTAAGGGGCTGATCACAGGCTCATCACAAGTCAAATTTACAGATTCCGAGGGACTGATTCCACGGTCACTGATTCCAGGGTCACAAGCCAAACTCACAAATTCCAAAGGGCTGATGCTGGAGTCACAGGTCAAACTCACAGATTCTGAGGGGTTGATTCAGGTTTCACAAGTCAAACTTACAGATTCCAAAGGACTGATCCCAGGGTCACAGTTGAAACTCTCAGATTCCAAGGGGCTGATCTCAGGGTCAAAGGTCAAACTCACAAATTCTAAAGTACTGATCCTAAAGCCAAATGCTCAAGTCATAGATTCTGTAGAATTGACTCCATGGCCACGTATTCAAAGTATGGATTCTGTGGAATTGACTTCAAAGTCAAATATTCCAGTCACAGATCCTATGCAATTGAGTCTCCAGCTGCAGTCCCCAGTTGGAGATTCTTTTCATTCTATCCAGGGCTCCATACCGCTATACATTTCAGGATCTGGTAGAATTACAGTTAATCTGAAACAAGGTCTTCATGCCTCTAAAGCACGTGAAATTCTGAGAACAATGTTAAGAGACTTAAATGGGAGCACACTCCTTCAAAAATCTCTGACTTTCCGAATATCTAGCAAATTTCCCAATACAGCACAACCTTCAACTCTTCCCAGGCAGCCCTCACATTCCTTACGCCAGTGGAGACTGAGTTCTCAAAGCCTATTCCAGGCTCCTATACTCTCATCTCGGAGATCAGATCATAGTTTCTACCAAGGAGGATTAAGGACTCCAACAGCCCTAAAATGGCCTGTCTCAAGAAAGCAAGTAAAGGCCTGGGAGCAGCGAATTTCAAAGGGTAGAGTGACAAGGAGAAAATCATCATCCTCTACTTCCATGTTAAGGAAGAACCTGAGGGCTAAGATGCAGCAAGCACATCATGTCCAGGCAGATCAAAACCAAAGACCATCTCGAGTTCCCTCTCCACATGCCCCAAATCAGCATTTTAGTCCATCAAGACAAGCAACGGTTTCTGAGGGCTGGCAAGAGAAGATTCCGGATACGCCTCCTGGGACTTCAATTCCTAACGATATTCTGAGAGATACCCTATGCCAACTCTGTAGGAAGAACCAACCTTTCAATGCACATACCCTATGCCAACTCTGTAGGAAGATCCTACCTTTCAATGAACAGCTAGAGAATTTCAAGTCCACATCTCAGGACTCTCCTAACTTGACCACAAAAGGAGCCCAGGACAGCAGTAAACCTGTGGAGGGGAGGAAGGACATGGAACAAGTATCCTCAGACTTAAGGGTGCTGCCTCAGAGGATGAGTCCACATCTGCCTTCCTCCCACAAGATGCCTAGTACTGAGAAGGCAGCTTCAGCGCAGCAGAAAGAAAAACCAGGTGTCAGCTCACAGGTAAGAACTTCTGAATTTCAATCTAAGCCTCTGTCAGTAACTTCTCCCCATGAACAGACCCAGCTACTACAGGACCTGCAGCTGAAAATAACACAACAGCTCCTAAAGAATCAACTGTCTCCCCATTTCACTCCATCCCTAACTAAAGGAATGTTTCTACAGTACCCTATCTGTCTGCAGTGTGGCAGATGTTCAGGCCCCAGTTGCCCCCACAAGTTTCATGACACTTCTGGACCTTGGCTTCTTATTTATCCACAACTTCGCCTTTTTCGTAACTCGGAGGGACGCGGGGAGTTTCGGGTTCAACTTGGTTTTAAATTGAGAAACCGAACCCAAATCCCAAAGCAGCAAAGAGAAGTAGGGCCTCTAGTGCCAATGGGACATGTATCCTCCCAGCCTGACCCACTAGAGAAGAGGAAGAGTAAGGTCTGTACCTGCCACATCACCAAGAAAGATCTTATGTTAAGCCCCTACCCTAAAACAAATCTAGGACATCAACCTTTCCAGACTCTTGAGTCTTGCCAAACCTCTGGCCCTATTCAAATTCATATCAAAAGAAATTTGCCTGGCAGGCGAGTAGAGGTTACAAAAGCAAAATGTGAAGGGCCTGACCGTTATGACTTCATAAAAATCCATTCTTTACTGAACACTGATAGCAAAGGTGGTTGGGCTAAGGCTGAAGCCAAACGGATGTTTAACTCAGAACAAATGAAGAGCCCCAAGGAGATCCAAACTGCAGCTTATAAAATTCAGAGAGTGTCTAGACAGAGTATCCCCAAGGATAGAGACAGACCCTCAGGGAGAAGAACTGCAGAGGCCCCAAAAGAGGCTCCTTCCAGCAGACGTTCTGAGGAGTCCACAGGATTCATGCAGTGGCTCTGCCTCAGTATAAAGAGAGCCCTAGGCATAGCTTGTCCTCCGAAGGCTTCACTGCAACAGATGCAAGCTCCCTGGGAGAGCCCGTCCAGCCAGCAAGGCTCAGTCTCCTCTGAACAATCTCATGGGCCACAAGCCCCCAAAAATGTGGGGAAGCAGTGGGTCAGATCTCTAAAAACAGTTTGCCTCGCCACTAAAACGGAGAGGAAGAAGCCAGAGAAGGACGGAAAGACAAGACAAAGATTCACACTGCTTAGTAAGGTTCCGAAGAATATCAAGATTAACCAATCAAGAGTCTATTTTAAATCCACATACAAATCATCCACATCGCGCAGCTCCACACCCCCAGGTCCGGAGAGTAGCAAGATTTCCCACTCTAAATCATCGCACCAGAACACAGCTCCAGGGCAAGAGAAGAGCCTCGTTGGAGCTCTGAATCCCAACAAAGCCAGAAGTAGCCAGGAGCACCAAGTTATTCCAGGAGGGCTGAAGTCCAAGCACAAGATCCAGCAGCAAGACGCTGGGGGGGATAGAACGGGGAAAGTGTCTTGGAAAGACGCCCACAGTTTGAAAGGCAGGGTCAGCTCCTCGCCCTGAAGCAAAGAAGATCCCTGAGTGCTACCAGAAAAATCACGTGTGTGCTCTTCTCCAGGCCCCTGGCACTGGCTTTCCCTTCACTGCCACTCCCGCACCCCAAAGGCATGATCCCTAAGCATGTGTTTCAGAAGGAAATTCTGGGGGTGTACGGAGGGGGAGCAAGAGGGTCTTTAACTTCTCCTGAATAAAAGAGAATACATCGTGTTAATCTGCATGCGTCCCTCATAATCACAAGTGATGAGGAGGAGGAGTAAACTGAGGTTCTAAACTGAGATAGATCAGTTCCTTTCCTCCTGGGTCTGATTATCTCCCTCCTTCCCAAAGTAACCATTGGCCCGTAGCGAATGAAGTCGCTACTCAATGCTGTATGGAAGCAAAGTCTTTATTGATAGTAAAGGGATAGACAGTCATTTGGCCTCCAGGAAGCCAAGCTGCCCACAAGGCGACGCCAGTTGGCGGGCACTAGGCTGGTATGAACCAAGTGCAAGGTTTGGAAGCAAGGTTAAAGTCTGGTTAGTAAAAGGCATTAGACAGAGGAAGAAATATGCCGAAAGCAGCGGGGCAGAGAGTCTCTGATGCAAGCATCTTAGCTGGCATCCTTCAACTCTTTGACAAGGGATGATTCTACCTTGCCTCTTTTTATCTGCTTTAAGGGGCATATGGGTGGAGCCCGGGTTGATTCCTGGAAGGCCAGATTCTTGGCGGGCTTTTCAGATAAGGAAGAAACTGTTTTGGGGAAACCTGAGCAGATAGTGGGGGTTGAGAAAATCCAAGCCAGCTCAGATCCGCTGGGGGCTGACCGCCCAAACTGTCTTGACAAGACCTTCTAATCAAAGATCAGTCCCAAAGGAAGTTGGAGATCAGACAAGAATCTCAATGAGAGTTAGGGAAGGGGAACCCCTTTTGGGTCAGTGCAAGGATAGTCCCCTGGCTGCGCTGGGTCCCCTGTAAAAGGAACTTACAGTCCCGAAAACCCAGATTGATAAAAAGGAAGTAAAGTTTAGTAAAGTTGAGGGTAGAGATAAAAGGGCACTGGATTAGGCCAGGTGGGCAGAAACCCTTGACATGACCACATAAGGATGCCATGCTTAGGACTTCTGCAAACATGGACTCCAAAGTAGCCCCTTTTATAATGGGGGCTCTTGGTGATCTCGAAGGTGGGTGGAGTCCAAGGTGGGTGGAGTCGGGCTTTCAGCCTGGGTCAGCGTAGAATAGAATTCAATGGGTTTAAACTGTGGGGGTTGGGAAAACCCAAGTTAGCTCAGACCCGGGGGCTGGGAAAGCCTGGCTATCACTGGAATTTAAAAGGGTACCTTTTGACCAGGATTTGTGAATCAAAGATCCTAGCTTAAAGGGACCTCAACCCCCATCACAAGGATAGCACGCGGCAGTGGATAGGAGCGGACCTGGCCTCAGACACCAGTTGTGTGACCCCAGGCAAGTCACTTAACCGGGTTTGCCTCAGTTTCCCCATCTGTAAAATGAGCTGAAGGAAACCCGCCAGTAAGTCTGCCAAGAAAACTCCAAATTGGGGTCATGAGGAGCGGGACACCACGGAACAGCTGTTAAGCGGGGGCCACCCCGGTCCTGAGCTCAAGTGCGGAGCTAGATTCAAATCCCAACTGTTTCTCACTATAGAATCACTTCCTCCTTTTAGTCCTATTTTCCTATCTGCTAAAAAAGGTGGGGGGATTAAGAGGGGTGATTGCACTAAGAGATTTCCCGAGTGTCTTCTGCTTCATTCTAACAGCCAAGAACAATTTAAAATTCTTAAGAACGCTACATTTAAAAAAAAGGGGAAATGTCTTCACGTGACACCATGGCTTCCGGTGTGCGGACGGAGAGCGGAGCGGACTGACGTCACCTCCTTTCCGCTCCAGAGCCTTTGGGTCGCGCTGTGATGACGTTTTTGAAGTAAAGGCTGGAGGGGGCGATGCCTTCCGGACGCTCTGCGGTAGCTGCTGTGAGTAGTCTGGTTGGGGGCCCCTTTTCCGGAGCCCCGGATCCCTGATTTTTCACGATGCTCCCGGGTCCGTTCCCACTGATATTCCGGCTCCCCGCGTCTATTTTTCATGCTGTCCGGGCCGGGGCTGGGGCGGGGCTGGGGGGAGATAACGAGTTTCGGCCGCTCCAGTTCTTGGCCCCCAGGCCGGAGCCTCTTAGTGGGCAGCGCCGCCCCCTCATCTTCCTCTTCCTAGTCCTCGGTCTACCCCGGGCCCGCCACGGAGCCCCGCCGGCGGCCTTGCTTCCCGCCCCCGCCCCCCGGTTCCGAGGTGGGCGTAGAAACGGTGGGTCTGGCGCAGTTAGCTAGAGGGCCTCGAGCTGGCGCCGGCCCGGGAGGACGCCTTGCTCACTTCGCCGAGGCTGGAGGGACGCGGTCTCAGCCCGTGTGCCGAGGTGGGGGTTGTCCTAGGAAAGCGCGGTTTCCTTTGCGAACAGAGACTTTCCCCTTCACGGGGGTAGGTTCCATTCCGAGAACGCTGGTACTTAGCTACTTGAGGGCTTATCGGTATAGGAACCTCTTGGAGAAAAACTCCCCCAAGTAATGCCCCGGACCGCTGTTCCGCTACTTGGTGTGCGGGGGCTCTGGCAGGCTAGGTGGCTGACTTCCCGCGGCCGGCGCTCCGAGCTGTCTGGACCGGGAAGGGCCGCGGAGTCCAGTGTGCGGCTGCCGTTCTCCCCCCTCCCAGCAGCGCTGCCTCCGGACAGTAGTAACTTCCGTGTTTGTGATTTGCTAGGCCCCCGGACCCACACACTTCAGGCAGCAGAAGAACAAGAGGAGTGTGGAAGCCAAGAAGTAAGTGAGGTTTCCTGGAATCGGTGTACTTGTGTGATACGGCAGCTTAGACCTTGAACACAAGTTAGCCTGCGGAAAACTACGAGTACAATAAAAGTTGAAAATGGGACCCCCATCGTATCTGTATTGTATTTCTTAAGGCTCATTGAGGTCACTGTCATCAGATACTTTGTCACTAAGGCTCTGATGAAAATAATTTGAACTGGTAATTTTTTTCGGTTTTATAAATGTTGCCATGTGCTGAGATTTACAAACTTCCTTCCAAACCCTTTACAGATTTTTGTTTAGGAGTAATGATACGGACAGTCTTACACAATAGTTTTCTTTCGAGACTTTTATCTTTGAATTGAAAGAGAGAGATTGAAAAGGAAACAACCATTTCTGGTCACATGGGAGACCGGTGAGTGAAATCAGAGGCTTACAGTGAAAAATAGTCAGTTATGAGCATAAACGATGCATGGCTACTAAGTCAGTTATTTTGCTTTTGTTCGATTAGGGCTTCTATGTTACTTGGACAAGGAAGTTTGGAATTAATTATATTTAAACAGTTTTATGTGGGCTTCATAGAGTATAAAGGCAGAGCAGAAATTTGCCATAAGTAAGCTCACTGTCAAAAACAAAAATCAGAGATTCTCTTCTTTGGTCTTTTGGTAGCTATTTTACCAAAAGATGTTCCATTAAAGAGTTGTTAGAATCATTTGGCTTTGGAAGATCCCCCAATATTATCTTAGAAGGGTCAGGTTTATATTAAAACTCCCCTTGTTTTAAAATACCATACCTACCACCAGAATTGAATTAATCTTTGGGCTTTTTGCTTCACTATTGACTTGAAGGTATGAAAAAGTTCAGTCTATGTATTAATTAGTAAGAGCTGAGAACTAATTTACCCAAGAAAAGTCATGTAAGACTTAGAAATTTGAGGTGAAAAGAAAGTAGTGATAAGTTGGAGACTTTTCAAAAGAGAGTAACCAAGATGGGGATCAAGATCATGCCATATGCTAATTAGTTGAAGGAACTAGGGATGTCTAGCTTAGACAAGACTTGGCAGGGTGAGGACATAGAATAATTGTTTCCAAATATCATGAGGATCTGTTACGTCGAAGCAGAATTAGTCTTGTTCTGCCAGGCATCAAAGGGCTGAACCAAGTCTCATGTAGATGGTGTTGCCTGAGATGGATCTTGAAGAACAAGGTTACAAGAAGTAGAAAGAGAACATTCCAAGCATGAAGAATAGCTTGTACAAAGGTACTAAGTTAGGAAATGGTTTGTCTGGAACATAGTATGTGAGAGGGAGTAACTTGACATCAGTCTAGAAAAATATGCTGTAGCTAGATTATGAAGTGTTTTAAATTCCAAAGAGTTTGTTTTATCCTGATGAAAATAGGGAATCCACTAAAGCTTGAGTAGGAAAATGGTGTGGTCAGACCTAGCTTCAGGACAGAATGGTTTGAGGTGAGTATAGATGCAGGGAGACAGTTAGGCATTTGGAATAGGGCAGGCAAGAGATTATAAAGAATTGAACTAGGGAAGTAGGCAAGTACAAAATAGGGAATAGTTGTGAGAAATATGAAATTAGAATTGACAAGATTTGGTAACTGGTTGGGTGTCAATGTTAAGGTAAAAGGAAGACTAGAGAATGATCATAAACTGTGCCCAAAGGGGTATAGAATTGTATATACCCTTTAATCCAGCAATGTCACTTTTCTGGGTCTGTATCCCAAAGAGATCATAAAAGAGGGGAAAGGAGCCACATGTACAAAATTGTTTGTAGTGGCAAGAAAACGAAACCAAATGGATGCCCACCAGTTGGAGAATGGCTGAATAAGTTATGGTGTATGAATGTTATGATGTATGTTCTATAAGAAATGATGAGCAGGTTGATGTCAGAAAAACCTGGAAAGACTTCCATGAACTGATGCTGAGTGAAGTGACCAGAATCAAGAGAACACTATACACAGTATCAACAAAATTATGTGTTGATTAATCGTGATAGACTTGGCTCTTAGCTATGGGGTGATTCAAAACAATTCTATGGAAAATGCCATCAGCATCCAGAAGAATTATGGACATTGAATATAGAATGAAGCATAGTATTTTCGCTTTTCTTTTGGTTGGTTTGTTTGCTTTTTCTTTCTCATAGTTTTTTTCCTTTTGGTCTGATTTTTTTCCTGCACAACATGACTAGCATGGAAATATATTTAAATGGATTGACCTATATCAGATTGCTTGCTATATTGGGGGGGTGGGGTGCAGTAAGGGAGAAAAGTTTGGAACACAAAGTCTTCTAAAAGTGAATGTTAAACTATCTCTACATGTATTTGGAAAATAAAAAAATAAAATGAGGTTTAGAGCTGGTTGACTAGAAGGATTAGCACTTGCCACAGAAATAGAAATTTAGAAAGAGGAATTTGAGTGAAAAGGTAGAGTTCCATTTAGGGCATGTTGAATTTAAACTAGTAAGTAATTAGAAATGTTGTTTTAGCTCTTTTTATGAGAACTGCAAAATAGCAGATTGGCAAAGTAATTAAAAAGGAACAAAACTCAACCCTGGTGGAGTTATGAAAAACAGGTACATGCCTTCATTGCTGGAGAAATTTCAAACTTGTAGAGTCTTTTTTTGGAGAGCAATCTGACAGTATGTAGTAAAAGTTACAAAAATAATCATATTCTTTGACCCAATAATTCTGCTGTTCAGTTACACTCTAAAATGTTTTCAAAAACAAAAGTGTTCATTCATGTACATGTGTAACCTATATCAGGTTCCTTGCTAGCTTAAGGAGGAAAAAGCTAAGAGAGGGAGGGAGAAAAAAATTGGAATTCAGAATCTTAAGAAATGAAAGTTGCAAACCATTTTTACATGAAATTGGAAAAATAATATACTATTAAAATGCATTTCTTAAAGAAAGTCTTCATTCAAGTTCACATACTATTAAATTAAGTATTCATTATGTAAAAATTATTCATTGAAATATTTTCATAGTAGCTATATATACAATTACAAAAAAACTTGAAGCTACTGAAATGCCCAATAATAGAAGAATGGATAAATAATTTTGTTAAATTAATGTAATTAAGACATTTGGAAGAATAAAAAGAAATCTGGAGTGATTTCTATGAAATATTGCAAAGTAGAAAAAGCAGAATGGAGAGTATGTATCAGGAAAAACATTTTTCTGTAAAAAAGCAAGTTTTGTTATTTGTACTTTTGTCTTTATGTTCAATATTAGGTTTTTAATAAATCATTTCATTTAAGGGGAAAAAAAAACCCTGAGAGAATGTATAGAAAGAAAAGAGAAAGGCCTAAGACAATTCTGAGGTGCACTTATAACATAGGGGAACAGTGATAGATGATGATCTGGAAACATGGAGATAACTTAAAATCCATATCTGAGGATCATAAAAAGAATGGTGAATATTAACACATGGGCTCAAAAAAGGATGAGAATTGAGGAAAATGAGGATTCTTTCCAGATCTCTTTCTTTAGTCCTAAGTATTAGTCTTATTTCCTCTTGTATCTACAAGCATCAGTTAAATTCCTCTTACATGCCAAGTGTTGGTGCTGAGGACACAAAAAAGAATGGGTTTATTTTGCTCTCATGGAGCTTTCATTTTACCAGGAAAGCACATTATATTTGCAGATTAAGTAAATACAGAAGAGAGGTTATTTGTGAAGTTGTGGTGCTAATAGGAAAAGTTGGCACTTGAATTTAGAAAAAAGCTAAGAGTTCCAAGGAGGAAATCTCTCCAGGCCTATGGGATTAGGAGCTTCTTGAACAAGGGAGTGATATGATTAGATGTGGTGCTTTAATTATGGATGGATTGGACAGTTGAGAAACTAAAAGCAGGAAGGCCAGTTGAGCTGTTAGCATAGTCTAGGCACAAATGATGAGGGTCTGGTTATGGTACACGTAGAAAGAAACTGATGTAAAAGAATTGTATCATCAAGATTTAACATTGTAGGGTGAGAGAAAGTGAAGAACCAAGGATGATTCCTAGGTTGTCTATCTGGGTTATTAGAAAAATAGTGGTGCCATTCTTTCTATATGACTGAAAGTGTGTCCATTTTTCTAGATTATACATAAGCAATCTCTTATGTTTTGATGTCTCTCTTTAGTCCTGTCTCTTAAGTTATTTTTTTTCCCTTAAATTGCCATGAACAGTGGTGGTCAACAGTAATAGGGATGTTAGGAGATTTAGTAGGTTAAAAAAAAAAAAAAAAAGATGAATTCCATTTTAGACTTATTGAATTTGAGATGTGTATGGAACATCCAAAAGGGAGATGATGTTTAGCAGGCAGTTGGAGATGTGGACCTATAGTATAGGAGAAAAATAAGATCTAGATAAGTAAATTATGAAGCCAGCTGCCCAAAATTGATAGTTGTAACCAAAGGAACTGATGAGCTCCCTGAGAGAATATAGAACAGTTCTTTGCCTGAAATCCACAGAAGGACAAGATAGAATGGATTTTAGAGGTGTTTAAGCTTGGGGGGGGGGTTTACATCTTTATATCAATTTAATTGGCTTCTTTTGTATTCCCATTTATTCTATACATTTAAAGCATTTGAGAAGTGATGCATAGGATTCACCATACTGTAAAGGGGTCCATAAAGGTTAAGAATTTCTTGTATAGCAAAGAAGATACAGGATAGAAATTGGGTATACCTGTTAATAAGTATACTTCCTATCTTTTCAGTCTTTTCTTTTACTTTCTTTTAGCAATATATACTTTGGAAACAGTTTCACACTCTTGGCTTTTGGTACTTTTAAAATTTTAATTTATTTTTAAAACAATTCTGCTTTCATATCTTTTACTAAGAAGATGATAGATAAGATTGACCTCCCCGATATTTACAGACTCAGTATGTCTTCAGTGGCTGAACCTAAGGATCCGTTGACATGATCAGAGAATCTCAGTTTCATAAAGTTAATACAAATGAAAGAACTGGGAATAGGTGATTGGGTTCAACTTTCCTGGTTGCTGTTCTCTAAAGAACATATACTTTTTGCTTAAAAGGCTTAAAAGCATGTAGGAGGAACAGAACTTTATGAAAATAGTTTTGAATGAAAACGTAAGGCATCATGGAAGAAAGTTTTAATTTAATAATTTAATTTAAATAATAAAAAATAACTTTTAATGCTTTGAGTTTTTTTGTTGAATTTATTTTTTTATTATTTAAAAAGATCAATATTCTTTAATTGTCTTCATTTCCAAATATATCCCTTCCTGAGAACCATTCCTTATTTAAAAAAAAAAAAAAAAAGGCAGTTCAACAAAACTAAATGACCTGTTAACCAAAGCCAACAGTATATGTAATGTTCCATATTCGAGTCTCTCACCTTTGTAAAGAGGAGCAAATGAATTCTCATTGGATCATAATTTTTTTTTAATCTAATAGTGTTTTTTTTCCAATTACATGTAAAGAATGTGTTCAACATTCATTTTTGTAATATTTTGAGTTCTAGATTTTTTTTCTCCCTTAATTCTTCCCGCCCTAATATAGCAAGAATCAATCTTATTTAAGTTATACATTTTAAACATTTCCATATTTAGTCATGTTGTGAAAGAAAAATCAAAACAAAAGGGAACTATCACAAGAAAGAAAAAAAATAGTGAAAATAGTATGCTTCAATTTACATTTAGTCTCTTTCTGGATGTACCCCAAGTCTATTGGGATTGTCTTGAATCACTGTATTGTTGAGAAGAACTAAGTCAGCCATAGTTGATAGTACACAATCTTTCTGGACAGTATTCTCCTGGTTCTGCTCACTTCACTCAGCATCATATCATGTAAGTTCTTCCAGGTTTTTCTGAAATCAGCTTGCTCATCATTGCTTATAGAACTACATTACATTCATATACCACAACTTATTTAGCCATTCTCCAATTGATGGCATCTACTCAATTTCCACTTTCTTGACACCACAAAAAAGGCTGCAACAAACATTTTTGCACATGTGGATCTTTTTACCCTCTTTTATGAGGTATTCATGGTTTGATAGTCCTTTGGGCATGATTCCAAATTATTCTCCAGAATGGCTGGATCATTTCACAACTCTAGCAACAATGCATTAGGGTCCCAGTTTTTCTACATCTCCAACATCTAACATTATCTTTTCCCATCATCTTAACCTATCTGATAGGTGGGAGGTGGTACCTTAAGAGTTGTTTTAATTTGCATTTCTCTAATGAATAGTGATTAGAGCATTTTTTTTTTCATGACTATAGATGGCTTTAATTTCTTCAGCTGAAAATTGTCTCATTTCCTTTGTGGGTCATAATTTTTCAAAGACTATTTCTTCTCATCCTCTTAAATCAAGAAGCATTGCTGCACCAAGTCATTCTCAAAGACAGGATTGGTCATTATAATTGATATTTAATTTTGATTTTGTGTTGTTGTGTGTATCAGACTTGGTTCAGTTTGCTTCATTTTGCATCAGTACATATATGTCTTTTCATGCTTCTTTGTATTTTTAATATTTGTGATTTCTTACAAGGCAGTAATATTCCATTTCATTCCTGTGCAACAATTTGTTTAGCTATTCTCTAATCAGTGGGCATCTTATATTGTTTCTAATTCTTTCTACTAGAGAAATTTCTGCTACAAATATTTTGGTGCAGATAAAGGCTTTCCCTTCAGCCTCCAATCTTTTACCTCCTTGGAGTACATGCCTAACAATGGGCTCTATGGGTCAGAACTTCATGGGCATTTTAATCACTTTCTTAGTATAATAACAACTTAATTATTGCTAAGAGTTGTACAAGTGTTATTTCTTCTTATTTATAGTCATTGCACCCTTTTGAGAAGAGGTCTATAACTACTGTCCCCTTTGTAGAGATAGGGAAATTGAGGTTGTGGGTAAGTAACTTTCCCCAATTTACTGAGTTCCTGAGTAGGATTTGAATGAACCCTGAGGGCTTTCTGACTCCTAGACCAACACTATCTCTTTAGGCTACCTGGTTGCTTTGAGAGACTTAAAAGGAGGTGAAAATGAATAAAGCTGGAGGAAAATTCCTTGAATTGTATGCAAAGAACAGAGGGAATTCCTTGGAAGACACTTTAAATAACAGGTATGAATGGAAAGGTATCTGGCTTAAGATGAGAAAGAAAAGACTTTAGAAGGCATCTGATTTGGTAAGTGCAAGCCACTGTAACAAACCCTGTGTATAGTAGAAAAACTGCTAAAATAGATCTTAGGGAGTCTTGGTTTCCGTTCAGCTTCCATGGCTCTATTCAAGTTATTCAATTTCTTTGGTCCACAGTTTCCATTTGTGAGATGGGACTTATAACAATCAGATTCCTCACAGGTTAGATATGTGTTGCTGTTTAGTAATTTTTTACTTGTGTCCAACTCTGTTGCCCCTCTTGGATTTTTTTTTGGCAAAAGTATTGGCAGGCAAACCATTTCCTTCTCCACTTCATTTTACAGATGAGGAACCTGAGGCAAACAAGGTTAGGTGACCTGCCTAGGGTCACACAGCTAGTAAATGTCTGAGGCATCTTCCTGATTCCATTCTATCTACTGGGCCACCTAGCTGTCCCAAATATTTTATTATTAGTAGTATAAAATATTTTATTATTATTAGTATTAGTTGAAAGAGGCCTGATTGATCTTTTAGCATGGCACTCTTCATTTACTTAGCAGGAAATCGAGACTCAGGGACATTAAATAAGTTGCCCCAAATTAAACAATGGTAGAGTTGGGAAAGGGAGGCAAATCTCCTGATTGTCAGTACTTTTTTTCCTGCAACATATCTGTTTTTTGGAGAAGGTTTTAATGCTCCATTTGGCCAACTACCAAATCCTGTATATTGTGTGTGTTGCATTTACCAGGAACTATGAGAACAGGAAACTACAAAGGTAAATCAGAGTTGTCACCCACTCCCAGAAAACTTACAATTTAATAGGAGTAATAATTGTATCTTTTCTTAAAAAGAATATGAAATACCATAAATAAACTTCTAGCTGGGTTAGGGAAGATTTCATAATGTTAGTAGCATTTGAACTGGGTTGAAGGATTAATTGAATGTAAATGGAAGGAAAAGTTAGCATGTTTAGTTATAGTTCATGTTAAGCTGTAGTCAGGCAAAGAGAAGAGGGATTTTATCAGAAAACTGACAAAAGGAAAACAACATCTTGGTCTGTGGGAGGGGAGAAAGGAAAGAGCAAGTAGCCTTTGATAAAACTGCTAAGATCAAAGTTTGCATTTGATATTTTCCTTTCTCTCTGAATCCTTGTCCCTTTACCATCTGCTGTTACTCTCATCTTTTTTCCTAAATTCTCTCATCCCCTTACTCTATCAAGAATCCAGTATCTTCTGTTGTATTTGCTCAGTGAATCTTAGTTTTCATCAAAGGGTAAAATAACTGATTGCTTCTCTCTTTACCCTCCCGGGGAATTTTGCTAATGAAAACAAATTAACTGCTACAGAGCCAAGGGTTCAGATACATCTGGTAGGAGTCAGAACAAAAGTATTTCATTGTGTTTAATTTTAGGCTTTCCTTTAAATCATACCTACTAAGTCAGAAATCCTCGAATTTTGTGCAGGTTGGGGGGAAGCAACATAGGAGAGGAGGAATATCCATCATGGTTTATAACCACTTTCTTTTAAGCAGATGGAAGGAAGCAGCATGGGAAAATAGGACAAATAGAAAGCTTTTTGGAGATATTAAGATCAAGGGGCAGCTAGGTGGAGCAGTGGATAGAGCACCAGCCCTGAAGTCCAGGGGACCTGATTTCAAATCTAGCCTCAGACATTTAACACTTCCTAGCTGTATGACCCTGGGCAAGTCACTTAACCCTAGTTGCCTAAGCAAAAAAAAGAAAGAAAGAAAGAAAAGAAAAAAAGGCCACTGAATCAGTAAGCTCAGGGAACCAAGATAGTTGCATTTCCCTTCTCAGAGGGTTTCTAGGGCAAAAACAGAACATATACTTGAGTCCTGGAGTTAGTTTTGTTTTACAACACGATAGTACTTTTCTTTCTGTTCTGAGAATTGTCTACAAAGTCTTATTAAGTAAAATTACAAAAAAATAAATAAAATCCTTATAGCATGGAGGTGGCCCTGGATTCTAGGTTCTACGAAATTGGAAAAACTTGGAAGGACAGTCTGAGCAATAACAATTTGTTTTCCCAGGACTGAAGAAACTATTAGATTAGCCACTTGCTAATGGATTCTTTGATCATGGCAACTCATGCAACAAACTCTTAAATAGTAAAATATCATTTAATCTTGTGACTATTTTCCCTTTCTTGTGATAGTGGCAGATGAGTGGAAAAGGGGGCACAGGATATTAAGAATCACTTATTTTTAGACTCTTTATAAACAGTAATGCAATTCTTGATAATGTAATGTAAATAAAATTGTAATATAAATGATAATGTAAATGTCCTGAGTGACCAAGTAGATATTATTGGTGGAAGTGAAAATTATGTCATTCTTGACAGTTTCATTATACATAAGATCAGAAGCTACAAAAAGTTACAAGTGAATAAAAGAATGATTCATAAGTTGTTCTTGCATAGACAAAGGAGTTACTGCATTTTAATTTTTTTTTTTTTTATCAGTGTCCAGAAGGAACAAGATACATTTCCTGGATTATACTTGGGCTTCTTGTCTAGTAGTGTTCAAAATATATATTTGCAAAAAGATTTTTGAAGATAATTACACTTTTATGGTACTGCAGTGTTTTGAGGATAAGGAGGTAAAGCATTTCTATGAAGGGCTTAATAATCTCCAAATTAATAATAATAATAATAATAGCATTTATGTACCACTTACCCATATGTTAGGCATTGTGCTAAATGCTTTACAAAAATCTCATTTAATTCTTATAACCACCTTGAGAAGTAGGTACTATTATTATCATCCCTGTTTACATCTGAGGAAACTGAGGCACACAGATTAAGTGATCTGCCCAGGATCATACAGCTAATAAGTGTCTGAGGCTGAATTTGAATTCCAGACCCATCTCTGTATCCACAGCACTATCTAGCTGACTCTAGGCAACCTATCCTTCAATATACAGTGATTTTAATTCAATCACCATTAAACCCCTACTACTAGATTTTAGGCAGTGGAAATTAAAAAAACAAGACAGATGTACCCCTTCCTTTCCAGGAATTTACAATTTACAGGAATTGTGTATCATGTATTACATGTATCATGTAAATGAAAAATAATTTGATGAGAGATTGCTTGACAACTGGAGGGGAAAAGCAATTGAATTAGGCTTTATCTCTGCAGAAGAGATCCATGTGAGATGTAACAAAATTCTGAAGGCTTTGAAGAGTAGATTCTCAAGGTGTGTGACAGAGGAATATGCCAAATGATTGGAAAAAATCAAGGACTTGTTTCCCCAAAAAAGATGGCTGAGAAAATATTAGTAACTACTGGCTCATGTGTCTTATTTTTTCATCTCTGTAGAATCTTTGAATTATTGGCAAACTCATCAAGAGGTTATCCTTGATAGAAGTATGAGAAGGAAACAATAATTTTTGTCAATTTTTCATAGCAAATCACATCTTCAGTCACACAGCTGATTGAAAGGAGCAAGTTAGCAACTGCTGATTATTTAGTGATGATTAAAAGCATTTGATTTTTTGATAGCAAATTGCCTCTTTCCCTAAAAAGGTCTCTTACATATATGTTAAGATTCTTTAGAAGCAGTAAAAATGGAGACAACTTTCTTAAGCCTTCTGATTATTAGTTTCAAATGTTGCATAAAATGAGACACATTTACATTCTTTGTAGATGTTCAGTGCACAGTTCAAATTGAAGAGGAATTCCCTAACGGTGTCTTCTTTTTGGTCATGCTTCTTTTGGTGATATTGCATGCTCAATTCATTGATCTCCTCTTAAACTCTATTTTATTTATGTAACTATTTAGAGATATAAAATTTCCCCTAAAAACTGCTTTAGCTGCATCCCATAGGTTTTGATATGTTGTCTCATTGTCATTTTTTGGATGAAATTATGGATTGTTTTAGTGATTTGTTTGATCCACATTTTTTTTTAGAATTATATTATTTCATTTTCAACTGGTTTTTAGTCTATTCCCTTTATTGAATATAATTTTTATTGCATTGTGATCTGAAAAGGAAGCAGTAACTATTTCTGCTTTTTTGAATTTAATTGTGAGGTTTTTATGCCCTACTACATGGTCAGTTGGTGTAGGTGCCATGTACTGCCAAGAAAAAGGTGTATTCCTTTTTGTCCCTATTCAGTTTTCTTCAGAGATCCATTATATCTAAGTTTTCTAAGATCCTATTAACCTCCCTAGTTTGTTGTTTATTTTGTTGGTTAAATTTGTCTGATTCTGAGTTGAGGTCCCCCACTAGAATAATTTTGTTGTCTATTTCTTTCTGTACTGGCTTAAAATCTTCTCTAGGGATTTGCCTGCTCTACCACTTAGTACATACACATTTAGTATTGTTAACTACATTATTTATGGTACCCTTTATCAAAATGCACTTTCCCTCCTTATCTCTCTTTAAGATCTATTTTTACTTTTGATTTATCTGAGATCAGACCCTGCTTTTTTTTACTTCAGCTGAAGCATAATAAATTCTATTCCAGCCTTTTACCTTTATTCTATATGTACCTCGCGTCAAGTGTGTTTCTTGTAAACAACATATTGTAGGATTTTGTTTTTTAATCCACTCTATGCTTCCATTTTATGGGAGAGTTCATCCCACTCACATTCACAATTTATGATTACATCTCGGTCTTTCCCTGCATTGTTTTTTCTCCCTGTACATACTTTTGTTCTCTTTTTTTCCCCCGTCCTTAGTCTTATGTTTTAATTTACTCATTCCATACAATACTTTATTTCCTATCACCCCTATCCCTTTTCTTACCTTTTTCCCTAGTTTTTCTGTCCTCCCTTCTATCCTGTCCCTCCCCTTTTCTTTTCCTTTTTCCTACTACTTCTTTATAGGATTAGATACATTTCTATACCCAACTGAATGATTTAAGTTATTCCTTTTTAAAGCCAGAACCGATGAGAGATCAAACTTCAGACAGCTCATCCCTGTCCCTTCTTTCCCTCAATTGTAATAAGTCTTTTGCACCTCTTCATGCAAATTAATTGTCCCATTATACCTCCCCTTACCTCTTTTTTCCTTAATGTCTTTTTTTCTCTGATGTCATCACATCAGAGTCCATTCACAGCCACATTCTCAAGTTCCATGTGAGGCCCCCCTTTTGTCTGCCCCAAAGATAAACATTGCAAGAGTTTGATATTTTTGTCCTAAGGAAGTAAACAGTTTAAATAAAATAAATAAAAATAAATAAATAAATAAATATATATATATATATATATATATATATATATATATATATATATATAAGATATATACCAGAAGTCTCTTACTTCATTGAAGCTTCATTGCTTTCCCTGAAAGATGATGCTCATTCTTGCTGGTGTAGTTTATTCTTAGTTGTAACCCTAGGTCCCTTTCCCTTTCTCAACATGGTAAGCTGCCAGATCCTGGGTAAATCCTGGCTTGTTGCACCTTGATATTTGAGTAATTTTTGTCTGGCAGTTTGCAGTATTTTTCCTTTAATCCTATAATCTTATAGTTTTGGAGTTTCACATTCCATTGGTAACATTGATGACATTTTCTTACTGTATCAGTCCTGAAAACATTAAAGAACCTCCTAAATTAGGATTAGATTCATAAGCACTCAGAAGAGGTCAGCCTAACTGCTCACACAGGAAAAGCCAAGTGGATGAAGTGTGCTGGTTATTCATTCAGACTATGTAGTTGGGGAGATGACCCACAGAACATGTATCTTGGATGGATGCTACATGTGAATCATTCATGAACTGGTCTCAGAGTTTAATCAGAAGGAGAATAGGTTAGATTGTGGAAAATTATGTTGTGCTTTCAGTGACACAGCTCTTGAAAGGATCATATTTAACATCAATTTCAGTGGTGCCATATATCTGAGTAATGAAACATCTGTTTCTGAGGAATTAAGTTTGCAGATCACTCAAAAGGTGATGAAGAAGTATGTGATAAATATCGGTCACTTAACATTAATTAAGCACTTTGTGCCCTATGGTAAGCATTGAGGGTACAAAGAAAGGCAAAAAAATAGACTCTGCTTGTCGGGATTTCATTATGTAATAGAAGAGCCAATATGGAAACAACTATATAAAAGTAAGATGTATACGGGGTGATTTGTAGGTAATCTCAAGAGGGAATTTACTAACAGTAAGAAGCTTATTCTACAGGAGTTTAGCTTAGTTTTAAAAGAAGCCAGGGATGCCAGGAAGTGAGGATGATGTAAGAGTTCCAGGCAAGGGGGGACAGCCAGTGAAAATTCACCACAGTAGGAGGAAGGTGTCCATAATGAGATCTCACATGCTTTTGAATATGAGGATACAATTTGACAACTTAAAACTTGGGATCTAAGGAGAATTGGGACAGCTTAGAAACCATAAATTACCTTCTCTTTGCTCTGTCACTTGTGGCTACTCCTCAATTTTTTCCTTACTCCTCTTGGATTCTAGATCCAGAGATCCTTAGCTGGAGCTTAAAGTGGCTTTCTGTTCTACCCAGTTTACTTGACCTTCACCTAATCCCAGAAATTCTTGGTTTGAACTTTATAAGTTATAATAATTACAGCCATTGACATCAATTGCTTGCCATTTCCCCCAATTATCTTGTATCCTAATTGTGATTGTGTATCATTGAATCTCTCATTAATTTTATTTTAAAGTTTATTTGATTTATTTGAAACATATTCCTTGATGCTCTGACTTCATAGAAGCCTTTTGCTTTAGGAATATGCTGATTTTTTTTTTTTTTAATAATTAAAAAAAAAATTAGAAACATTGCTCTTTGGCATGTACCTTTCTTTGTATTATGTTACTAGCAGGACCCATTGTGGTGCCACAGAGGATAGCAGCTTCCAGGGCACTTCATCTGGCCATGACTCCCAAAGTGAAGCATTCTCTGCCTCTTCCCGAAAGTTGGTGAATGGTGGTCGTACATCTATCCGAAAGCCGACTTATTGGTTGGAAATGAGAGGGATCAAAGCAACTTCTCATCCCCAAGGTGAAGGTATGAACTCTATATCCTCTGTAGGAATAATTATTCCTCCTAGGATAGGGAGTTGGCTTTCTAGTTAATAAATGCAAATTCCTATAAAAAAACAAAAAATACTAAACTGTATTTCTTAGGCATAACAAAATAGTAGGGCTTTATGTCACCCGAGATTAATAACATTTTGTTCTTCATGCCTATAGAACTTTTATTTTGGATATCTCAATTCCAATCAAAGATTTTGATGCCAAGTTATGACCTCAGGGTACTATGGTAATGATAAAACTTTCTACTCAACAATCTTGATTCTCCTTAGTGCTTCAATGATTACATTTAACTGGTGTCATCTCTCTTAGTTCCTAACTTAGGGGTTAACAAACTACTGTTTATGTTGGCTTATAGTTGTGCCTGAGTAGCATTCTTTAACTTATGTCCTTCTCTCAGATGTGAATGAAGGGAAGGTAGGAATACAGTGGGTCTTCATACAACAGTTAGATACATACATTTACCTAGAAATATATAAATATCCTTGTGAAGTTTCTGGTTTTTGAGGACCTCTCCCTTAGGTTTTTGTGTTGACTGTTGAATACATGAAAATATAATGGATGTCTTGGTAGCAGATCTAGACTTCAGCTTCTAGCTGAGCTGTCATCTTTTTTTCCCTTAGTTACAGGTGGAATATCAGGCAAAGGGAAGAGGAAGACTAGTGGAGAAGAAGATGAAGATTATGAAGAATTTCCTCAGAAGAAGCAGAAACTTTCTGGTAAAAGAAATGGCATGTACCTTTCTTCAAAGGGTTGCTAAGTTTGGGACCTCCAGAGATGAAAAAAAGCAGGCCTCAATATTGGTTTTCAAATCTTTGTTTAATGTGTAGCTCTTTGAATCTCTTCCATTCTAAGAAATGGAAAAAGACCATTGGATTACCTTACTATGTCCCTGGGTTCTTCAATGACTTCAAAGGAGGTCAGCTTTTTAGAGAGATTAAAGGTTTTTGGTATTAGACATAGCAGCCAACAAAATTGATATTTTGGGTTTCAACTATTTCTCACGATAGGAAAGAAACAGCGGCCTAGAGCTCAGCATGTCTCCAGAACCCAGAGCCGTTATATTCGGAAGGATCCACCAAGTTATCCGGCAGGTATGTATAACCCTGGAAGCTTTTGGTAGTCTGAATAAATAAATAAATGAATATGTTATGCATTTACTATGTGTAAAGTGTTGTGCTGAGCCCTGGGCATACAGATAGAATGATCCTATGATCCTTAGTGAGCTTAGTAATGCATATGCTTTATTTCATTTTCCCTGAAAAAATTTCTTTTCTTTTTAATTTTGCCAAGCAATTTTTGGCAAGAACTTTTTTCTTCAGGTTTTCTGTAGTCACAGCTACAAAGAAGTCAGGAGTTGTAGTACCTGCAGAAGCAGTTGCCAGGGTCCATCTCCAAAAGGATTGTACCTCTGGACAGGGAGATAAGAGTGGAAAAAGGATCAGTGGTCTGGGGAGCACTTTTATACATTACATATATCTCAACCTCTTCCTTTCAGAATATTTGTAATGAGGCGGTTATTGAATTGCCATTCTTTCACTAAAGAACTCCAATGCCTGATCTTGGTATAGAAGTATTCTTAAAGGCTATGGCTCTGACATAGTATACCAAACTGTAAAGAGCTATGAGTATGGGCCCAGTGATGAACCCTTCCAAAGATTAGTGGAGCTAAATTTGCAAATATCACCATAAAGTTGGCCACCAGATAGTTAACATTTTCTGCTCCAGCAGAGATGAATCAATGAAAGGAGCACTCACATTGGTAAAAAGAATGTGTCTTTGTGAAGTGTCGAAATTACTTGTTCCTAGAGTCCTTAATAGGACTCTTTCCCCTTAGCATTCATTGTACCCCCAAAAGGTGTGACTAAAGTGACTATTCAGTCCTTGAGAGTGTTGGAGACATGCCCCCTGATGTTCACAACCTTCTGAGGACACACAGGTACCTTGTTGTATCCTTACAGGTAAAAGGTTACCTCAGAGAATGCCTTTCTCTACTTATGTGGACATACTCTTCTGGAAGAATGTTCGTTGATCTGTGAGGTGATTTCTTTTTTTCTCTGCAGGCAGTGCAGAGGAGCAGTGGTATCTGGAGATCCTGGATAAAGGCAGAGTTTCTTGTCCAACATGTCGGGCAGTAGTCAGAAAGACAGTAGAGGGTCTAAAGAAGCACATGGGAAACTGCAGACAGGTGAGAATGAGACTGAAATGGTTGCACTCATGTCCCTAGGCCTCTTGCTATAAATATGTTAGGCAATTCAGATAAGCTCAGTAAGCATTTACTAAACTCTTACCATGGAACAAGCCACATGTGAAGCAATGGAGATAGAAAAACAGAATAGTCTCTGCCTTTAAGGAGCTTAAATTTCGCAGGAAATACATGTTAGTGAACTGCTTTTTTCCTTGTCTCCAGGAGACATATGTGAGTAATTTGGATTAGGTGTACCTGGTGTATGTTGATTAGAGGGATGGCATATATGCAGATTTAAGCAGATGTGGTATATGTGTCCCTCTAGTTCTCTTCTGAGCATTCTTGCTAAATTTTGTTTACTTAATGGGACTGGGGAACTCTTTAATCTTTCAGGAGATGTATACCTGTCACCACTGTGGGAAACAACTTCGGTCATTGGCAGGGATGAAGTACCATGTCATGGCAGACCATAATAATTTGGTAAGAAAGCTTCATTTGTTGTTCTGAGCCAACAGAAAGCACGTGGTGTCTAGACATTTGTCTGGATTGGTGGGGGGTGGGGGAGAGAAGTCTCAAAGGAAACATTTGAGGATGAGGCTTGTTCAACAGCATGAGCTGATAGACACTTTTAATTAGAGGGTGTTGAACTTTAAAATCTGAGATTGAATCTATAGCTCATTCAACCAAAGTGGCTGTGTTACTGTAAATTAACACACTCATAATGACTGGTCCAGGATGAAAGCAGGGCTCAGAAATCATGTTATCTGGCTACAAGGATAAAGAAAAGTTCAGAGATTCATACAACCTATAGCTCACATTGACCTACCTTCTTATCCTGATTTCTTTCCTTTAGGCACTTACTGCCCCATCTCTCCTTTTTTTTCTGTTCTCTGACTAAAAAGGAAATTTTTATAAAGTGCTCTGCACTCTTTAAAGCCCTATATAAATGCAAGCTACTGTTGTTGTTGTTGTTTAGCTAATATTAATTAATATTTGCCCATTTTTTCATCTTCCTGTCATTTCTGTTCCTTTTCAGCCCATTCTGAAAGATGGGGGAGAGCTAGATGAGCCAAATGAACGAGAGCGTCTGCGAAAGGTCCTGAAAAGGATGGGGAAGCTCAAGTGCACACGGGAGGTATGAGCCTTCCCTGGACTGGGGCCTCTTGATCCTCATGCTTCTTTGTCTGCTGAGGACAATTTCTCTTGCCCTGAGTTTTGAGGATACTACTCTCAAATCCTCCAGAATCACTTTTCTCTTCCATCTCCCTTCCCCTCAAGGATAATTCCTGTTCCCTTTAGTTATCACATGGTTAATAAAGTTCTTTCTTTTCTATCTCCTACTCATTAGTGTAACCCCTTGTAAAATAGCTTTTTTCTTTGTTTCCTTCCTCCTCCAAAGTTTTTTCCCCACCCCAAACTTCAGTGATGGCTTATTCTTATTGAAGTGGATAGAGAGGATTTAAGCATAAGATTCTTAGGAAGTCTGGACTAAAATTTTTGTATTTGTATTTTGATATTTGATTTGGGCTTGATCGCTACAGAGGTACAGTTTTTAGTCAGGACAACTTGTTCTCTTTTAATTGTAGCCATTTTGTGGCTTAGGGTGGAAGTTGAGCTGGGATTAAGGAAGGATTGTGTTGAATGCGTGGTGTTGGAAAGACATGTTCTTGTTGTAATGTCAGAAGAAGGGACGAGGTTGTGGAATTTGGGGAATTGTGTCAAAGGGAATAAGATAAGATTTTAGACCTCCTTCTCATGTTTAGAGTTGCTCTGGCAGCTTCACAAGCATCATGGGCTACTTGTATCACATCCGAAAATGTGGCAAAGAAGCTGCAGAGCTGGAGAAGATGACATTGAAGTGTCACCATTGTGGAAAGGCTTATGGCTCAAAGGCTGGACTTATGTATCATCTGCGGTCAGAACATGGACCTGTGAGTACTGCCTGCCAGATTCTGTCTAATAATTCTCTTTTCTTCTTTCTTTTTGACGCTGGCATGTTTTTGTTTTGTTTTGTTTTGTTCTCCGGAATATTAGTAAATCTGAAAAGCCAGAACATAGAATGGTAGATATAGTCTTCTAGAAACTGAGAGAGATAATATTTGTAGATAGGTAAGTAGATATTTATAAGATATAGCTATATATCTTCTATGTAGATACATATATAAATCAGCCCTACCTTTGACCAATGTCATATTGGGAAGGACTTGTGGGACTTTATTATTTGGAGACAATATTCCAGAGCCAATCAGAAAATATACCCTTCTACCATAATATATCTTGGTCTTTGGCCCAATATGTTTACTGACTTAAGAATCAACTCCTTTTTTTGCATTGGATTATAGACTGATTGCCTTAGTCCTTCTCAGCAATTAACAAACTAATAGCTACTGAGTTCTGTTAAATGTTTATTTGGTGTTCAGGGTATTGTAATCTTTTTTTTCTGTCTCTGACTGAGATTGCTTATCAGACCTGGTTTTATCTGTGACTCCTACCTACAGATGCCCTTCTTTCCAGAGTCAGGCCGATCAGAGGGCTTAAGAGAGCTGAGTTTGGAGACTGGTACTGGGGGTCGTGTGCAGAGGCGGTCAGCCAAGGTGGCCGTATACTACCTGCAGGAGTTAGCCAATGCTGAACTGGCTAAAGAGTGGCCTAAGAAGAAGGTGCTTCAGGACCTAGTTCCTGATGACCGGAAGGTGAAGTTGAAATTCAGACTAATCTTGTTGAATGCTGTGCTCACTATGGCAAAATGACTTGACTTTGGCAAGTCAATGAAAACGTGTATCCCCATTCTGGGAATTAGCCTAGTTCTAGATATCTCAACTTGGACTAAGTATTAGATAATGTTTTGTACTTTCCCTTAGGAGTTCTTAACTCTGGAGTAGTTCTAATAAAGCCATGAATGCCACTAATTGGATTGGATTTTTGCTTAGTGTTTGATCTGTTGTGTTACCTGTTTACTAGATATAAAAGATTAGCATATGGGAGCTATATGGAATGGTTAGATCACCTAAGAAAGGAGCATGATCTATATAGGAGGCAAGGACAATATATAATAGAAGGCGAGGTGATTGCATGAATAAATAGTTTAAATGGAACTTAAATTTGTCCAGGTTTCTACTGAAGGAGAATGAAAAGAACCTTTAATGAAAGGGTCATACTTCAGAAATTGAAGCATACTTTTCATTGATTTAAAAAAAACAATAAAATTTCTTGACTTAGTAGTGGCTATGAATTTATCTCAAGTTATTGAATTGAAAGTAAGTACTATTTTAGAAACCTAAGTTAAAATATTCAATTAATTTCTTATACTTGTTTCTGTTCTAATGAGGATAAAATAAACATTTATGTCATTTCCTAATAACTTTCCTCAAAGGTCTTGTCTATCTTTAAATTGATGATTCTAGCATGATAAATGGTACTGTTACAAGCCGAGAATATATCACTCACACACACACACACACACACACACACACACACACACACACACACACACACACACACACACACACACGAATACAGTCTTTTCTAATGGAGGATTTCCTGAGAGCTCATCTTATGTTGTACATTTATTTTGATAGTACATATATCAAAAGTGCGTAGGATTATAAATTTACTACTAGAAAGAAAAGCCCTTAGAAGTTTGACTAGTTTATAGAGGAGGAAATTGGGGTTTAACAAGATTAAGGAGGAAACCTTGGGGCAGCTAAGTGGCACAGTGGATAGAGTACCAGCCCTGAAGTCAGAAGGACCTGAGTTCAAATGTGGCCTCAGATGCTTAACACTTCCTAGCTGTGTGACCCTGGGCAAGTCACTTAACCCCCAATTGCCTCAGGGGAAAAAAAAAGGAATAAACCTTGTTCTCGATTTCAGGTTCAGTTTAGTTTTAGCACACATTTGCCAAATACTTACTATTTCAAGATATAGATGAGGCTTAGAGTTTAAATTCTTATTTAATAATTTTATAAATTCATTTTTATAAAAATCATCCTAAAACTTAGTCTTTTAAATATCAATTTCAAAACTACACTTGCCTAAAGAACTTAAGGATTTTCTCATATCAAGACACTTAGATCACATAGAAGGTAAAATGCTGGTTCGAATCAGGTTCAAATTTGGCCTTACTAGTTGTGTGAACCTGGATAAGTCTCTTAATCTCTTTCAGCTTTAGTTTCCTCATTTGTAAAATAGAGATAATAAAGGAACACCTACTTTCCAGAGTTGTGAGAATCAAATAACTTGGCAAAAGTAAATTGCCTTGTATACTTTAAAGCACAATATAAAACATTCTCATTATCATTCTTATTATTTTATGCAAGACTCTGGAATTTATATACTTGTCAACATAAGAAATTTGGGGTAATATTAGGAGTATGTTAGGCAAGGTATGAATTTGTCTTATGTTTTTGACTTGTAGCTGAAATATACTCGTCCTGGACTACCTACCTTCAGCCAGGAAGTACTCTACAAATGGAAGTCAGAAATCAAGATGTATCATCGTGTCCATTGTCCTAACCAGGTGATTTTTTCTTTTCCATTTATTTAGTTAGAATTTATTAATAGTCTACTATATGCATAGTATTTTTGAGAGTGCAGGAGAGGACAACAAAAGACACAGAAATCATAGTTCTTTGTTCTTCATTTCAAAATAACCTTATTTTTCTGTATACCATAGTGAGAATGCCTTAAAGCATTTCTAATCTCTTAGCTGCTTTGCAGTATATATGTGATAGCAAGTAGCACCTTCATTGGATTTTCTAGGGAAAATTAGAAATCACAAAATCTATGAACTCTGATTCTACCTTTAAAAAAAAACAGGCATATATAAATTTAGAGAACTAAATTCATTTAATACCTATTTCATCTGGATTCTTTGTTTTTCTTTTTGGTCATTGGTGGCAGGGAAAGGAAAATAAGGGTGATTTATGGTACTCTTGTAGTTGAATTTTACTATGTTCACTTCCTCCTCAGAAGTGTGACATGGCAATTTGAAAAATGAACTTGACCTTAGATGTTGTTAAAAACAAAGCATAGAGGTGATTTGAGACAATTCCAATAGATTTGGAATGGAAAATGTCATCTGCATCCAGAAAGAGGACTATGGAAACAATGTGGATCAAAATATAGTATTTTCACCTTTGTTTGCTTACTTTTTCTTTCTTGTGGTTTTTTCCCTTTTGATCTGATTTTTCTTGTACAACATGACAAATATGGAAATATGTTTAAAAAGGATTGTACATGTTTATGTCAAATTGCTGTCTTGTGGGGGGCAGCTAGGTGGCGTAGTGGATAGAGCATCAGCCCTGAATTCAGGAGGACCTGAGTTCAAATCTGGTCTCAGACACTTACACTTCCTAGCTGTGTGACTCTGGGCAAGTCACTTAACCCCAGCCTCAAAAAAAAAAAAAAAAATTGCTGTCTTGTGGAGGGAAGAGGTAAGGGAGAAGAGGAGAAAAATTTGGAATTCGAAATCTTTCAAAATTGAATTTTGGAAAATGTCTTTGTGTGGATTTGGAAAAATAAAATACTTTTTTTTTGGAGGGGGGAACATCTTATCTTAGGATAGCAAATTATATAATATTCTTTCTATTATAATCCTATTCTTTGTCCTTACTATGAATTCCAGTCCTTTGATCCCTCACTTCTCTTCCAGCTTATCTCCCCTGCACTTGTCACTCTCTCCATCTTGGTGAATTAATTCATCTCAACATTGTCTCCCTCTTCTTGAGCCCTACCAATTATACCTTGCCAAGTCTCAGCCTTGGATCATTCCCATCAATCATATCTTCACTCCTACATAGATGTTGGCAAGCAAAGGTGAAGAGAATCATTCATCTGTTTTTGACTAGGTCCACTACAATTTTATGTTACAAAAGCTCAGCTGACCTCTCCCTGCTGCTAGGCAATCCTTTTATATCTGACTTTTCAACTCACCATCCCACCCTTCACAATGGATCTTCCAAACCCTCTCATCCTTCCTCAGACTTTTCATGGATCTCTTTTCCCCTACCCTCTTAGTTGAGAACTTTGTCTCATTTTATTTTTATTTATTTATTTTATTATACCTTTTTATTGACAGAACATATGCCTGGGTAATTTTTTACATTATCCCTTGCAGTCACAAAAGTCTTCTGATTTTTCCCTTCCCTCCCTCCACCCCCTTCCCTAGATGGCAAGCAGTCTTATACATGTTAAATATGTTCTAGTATATCCTAGATACAATATATGTGTGCAGAACCGAACAGTTCTCTTGTTTCATAGGGAGAATTGGATTCAGAAAGTAAAAATAACCTGGGAAGAAAAACAAAAATGCAAACAGTTTACACTCATTTCCCAGTGTTCCTTTTCTGGGTGTAGCTGCTTCTGTCCATCATTGATCAATTGGAACTGAATTAGATCTTCTCTTTGTCGAAGATATCCACTTCCATTAGAATACATCCTCCTACAATATTGTTGTTGAAGTGTATAATGATCTCCTGGTTCTGCTCATTTCACTTAGCATCAGTTCATGTAGATCTCTCCAAGCCTCTCTGTATTCATCTTGCTGGTCATTTCTTACAGAACAATAATATTCTATAAAATTCATATTTTGTCTCATTTTACAGAAAAAAAAAACCTGCCTTGAGCTCCCTCTTCTCCCTTTCTTCTTCATCTCCTATCTAGTCACATTGGCCCCTTGGTTGTTCCTTCAATAGGACCCTCATCTTTTGGCTTTGGACATTTTCTCTGGCTGATCCCCATGCCTGGAATGCTCTTCCTCCTCTGCTTTAACTACGACCTTCCTGGATTTTTTTAATCTTGCAACTAAAATCTCATCTTCTATAGGAAGCTTTCCCTAATCCTCTTAATTTTAGTGCCTTCTCACTGTTAATTATTTCCTGTTTGTGCTATATGTAGCTTGTTTGTATATTTTATTTACATGTTGACTCTCTTGTCAGAGATAGAGTGTGAATCTATGTCTTGCTAATTCACAAAGCTATTACTATGTACACTCTGCTGTGTTGCCATCCACTATATCATATAAATCACATTGCTTTTGGGAAGTTGAATAGTAAAAATAAAAGGAGAGAGTACTTAACAAGACATAATAGCTCTGTTCAAGTATTTGAAGAGCTGTAATATGGAAGGGCGTTTAAATTTGTTTCATTTACTCTCTGAGAGACAAAGGAAAACTTTTTACTGTTGAGAATTAGCTAGTATAGAATAGGTTTATTTGAGAAATAGTGAGTTCCCTATGTATCCCTATGTATCTTCAGTCACAATCTGAATGCCTATTTGTCAGTGTTATTTACTGACATGAATAGAAATTCATCATTAGAATTAGGTTGTACTAGGTGACTTGTGAATTCCTTTCCAAAGCTTGAGATTTTGTGATTCTTTGCTTTATACTTCTCATCTCTCTTTTTTCCTAATTTTCCTTGTTGCTTATTTTGTGTATGAGCATATTTTCTATCATTTCAGAACTCTTATACTCAAGGTGCTGTTTTTTAGTCTCCATGCTACTCTTTGCAATGTTGGACTGCAAATAACTTTATCCGGCTGTTGGGAAAGAATTTGTTTTTGAATGCTATTAATTAATTTTCCTCTTTTATCCTGCAGGGCTGTGAATCTGTCTACAGTAGTGTGTCTGGTCTCAAGGCTCACCTGGGCACTTGCACATTGGTTTGTAACTTTATTTACTTAATTTATATTCTGTTGGCCAAATAGTTGTGTCTAAAGTCATCTGTCATGGAAGAAAATTGTTTGGGCAAACATTTATTTGTTGGTCATCCTGGTATCTTTAGTTCTTTCTTGTCTCAGGGCTTCAAATGTGATTTGGGTTGGGGGGGGGGGGGATTAACTGTCGTCCAAAAAATCCCTAAAAAGCCTAGCCTAGCCACAAATCATCTCCATTTTGGAAAAATATGGAGATCATATTAGTTCTAAGGCCAGTCCAGGGATCCAGCTTTGCTAGACTATGCTGAGGCCCAGACTGAACCTAAACTGAAATTTGACCTTCTTTTCAGGATCAAATTATGTCCCATTCCAAATTGGAGAAGATTCCCTAAATTAGTCAAAACTGTGTTTGGTGCTTGGGATTAGGAGATAGAACAGGGTGCTAGGCTAACAATTATTCATCTCATTGAACTGTATTCATATTTACCTATGTGTCCTATAACCAACAGCCATGAGTTGTATGGGTTGTATAATGGAAAGGTATTTCTTTCCAGACCATTCTGAAGCAGCTTCTCATGTAAAATGAGCATTTTGAAGCTTCAGGAAGGGAGAGAAATCTTAGTCCAGAGTGGCAAGAGAGTTAAGAGACCTCCAAGCAAGATCTGCCTAGGAGTGGTTAGAGGTTTGGTCAAGTTTCAGAGAATCTACACTAGATGTTGTGGATGGTGCTCTTTGTCAGGTACTCATAATAGCCAAAGAAATTATAGTGAATTTCAAGGTGAAGCTCTCCAACTGACTTGTTATTTTAATGGAAAGAAGGGAAAATTTTCATTTCTAGAGTTGAGATTAGGGACCTGTAATAAGTATGATCCCTTTTGGAAGCAAGAATACTTGAATATGAAAGTGGGAAGAAACAGAGGTACATAGGAAAACTTAGAGGTTCTTATGGCAAAGACAAAGAACAAGGCTTATAGAAGGTGGGAATAGGGTTTGGTGGAGAACTGCTTTAAGGCATGTGTGTCCTTGATATTTTTGAAAGCAGAGCCAGTCCCTTGTCTTAAATCATTTCCATGATGCTTTACCCTTTTCTCTTTTGCCAAGGTCAACTCTCCCCTTACTTGAATTGATTGGGATTGATTTTTAGACCTACTGCTAAGTTCTTCGATTTACCTAGAAGCTACTGGTCTTTCTCTCTCCCTCCCTCTCTCTCTCTCTCTCTCCCTCCCTCTCTCTCTCCCTTTCTCTCCCTCTCTCCCTCTCTCTCCCTCCCTCTCTCTCTCTCTCTCCCTCCCTCTCTCTCTCTGAGACAGGGAGACTTTGTAGCTGGAAAATATAAGTGCCTCCTGTGTGAGAAGGAGTTCGTGTCAGAAAGTGGTGTCAAATATCACATCAACTCTGTTCATGCTGAGGTAAGTTTTATGTTACATATGTAACTTTGTGATTTGTGACGCCTCATTTTTGAAGCATGAGAATCTTTGTCCTCATTTGTATGTTCAAAAGAAAAACTAATGTTTTTGAATATATTGTTATTGATTGCTTTTGTTTTTACATCACCTAAATTTCTTTCTATGTATCCCTACTTTTCCTTCTAACCAGAGATTCATTCCATATGTCAAAGAAAACTTTTTTAAGGAAAAAGAGGAAGAAGAAAAAAAAAAATCAACAAAACCAATCAGTACATTGGAAAAAGACTGAAAATATTTGCAGACAGTTGCCAGACCTATAGATTGCTCATGTCTGCAAAGGAATGGGTAGTGGTTTCTTGTTCTTTGTAATTTTGCGATTATTCACTTCCAATTATTTTGTCATACTGCTTTTCATTTATATTGTTATAGGTATTATGTTTACTATTCCTTGGCTCTGCTTGCTTCACTTAGAAACAAATGATACCAGCTTTTCCATTTTTTGTGTGTATTTCATTACATTTCATTGTTTCTTATAGGAGAGTGGTATTCCATCACACTCATTTACTGCAGTTTTCTTTATCTGTTCACTTGATGGTCAGCTGCTTTATTTCCATTTCTTTGCAACCACAAAACAAAAAAATGCTACTACAAATATTTTGGTGTGTATGGACACTTTGTCAATGACCTTCTTGATATAATGTGCCTATCTTTGCACAATCCTTACAACATTGGCTATTATCTTTGTCATATTTGCTAGTTTGCTCGGTGGAATGTGAGACTTCAGGTTTTGTTTTGTTATTTTTCATTTCTCTTATTAATGGCTTGTATGGTTATAAATGGTGTGCAATTCTTTTGAGAACTTGTTTATTCATATCCTTTGACCAACTATCTATTGGGGAATGGCTTTTGGCCTTAAATATATTTCTAAGCTGCCTATATAACTTGGATACCAAATCCTTTTCCCAAAGTTTGTTATATTTTTCCCCCTTTCTTTTGCTTCCCTTCTTATTCTAGAAGTATTCATTTTGTTTTTGCAGAAACTTTAATTTCATGTAATCAGAATGACCTTTGTTCTTTTGTAATTGCTTCTATCCCTTGTTTGGTTAAAAATAAACCTACCTATATCTATGAAAGGTTTATGATCTCTTCTAATTTTTTTATATTGTCTTTAATATTCTAATCACCCATAAACAATTTTTTTTATTTAATGACATTGGAATTGGGGAAAATCCTAGAAAGGAGAAGTAGAATTTCATTTTTGTCTAAAAACCATGAGCATTGTTTTTAGCCATCTTCCCAAATCTAGTTAACTTATATCCTCAAGTTTTTTTTTTTTGTTTGTTTTTTTGTTTTTAAGTGATTGCCTTGAGACCAACAAAACTATTTTCTATTTCTAGGTCAGGAACAACTCTTAGCAACTTAGTTTCTGTTTAGAAAACTTAAACATCTATCTCCAACTGCCTCCACCTAGATTCATACTTTTTTTTGTTTACCATGTGGTAAGACAGTTTCTCTCCCACCCAACTTTTGTCTCCAGTCAATCTTTTCTAAGTTGTGACTCTCTTTAGATAATTGTGTTATCCTGCTCTTCCCTCCTGGTCTTGGCTTCTCCCAGTACCTATTTTCTCTGTGTTGCTATGTCCCTCTTTCTATATCCTACCTCCTTGTCTTGAACTAATGACCTTTTTTTTTCTGAACCCCCAGGATTGGTTCATGGTAAATACCACGACCACCAAAAGCTTTGAGAAGCTGATGAAGATGCAGCATCAGCAGGAGGAGCAAAGGCGATGGCAGCAACAGCACAAGAAGAGGATGTCTCCGAGGGCTGGTAGAAAACAGCGGGCATCCGAGGCTGCGCCAAAGAAGAAAGAGTCAGGGCGACGGGGAGGGAAGGGTCTGGCGGGTTCAGCCTCTTGCGAGAATGCTGAAGGAGAAGAGCTAGAGCCAGAGCAAGTGCCCGTGCCAGTGTGTTTCCAGACAGTGAAGCTCTCAAAAACCAGCCATAAACGTGGAAGGAAATAACAGGCCAATGAGAGAGTGTCTCTGTGTGAAGGGATGAGACCCTGTTGGCCTAGGGGCCCTGGAACTGGGGAGTCCTCTCAACCCCTTCCTTGTTAGTAATTTTCTCAGTCATTCCTACTCATCCTCTTCCTCTTTGGATTTCTGGACTCCCTCTGTCCAGAAGGCCATTTCTCCTAATCTTTTGCAGCCTTAAGTTCCACTATCATCTATACCATGCAGGTGTCATCTTCTTTCCCTCCACAAGAGTGGGAAACTCCTGGTTGTTGGAGGTTTCCTCCTTGAAGTGAAGTGGTCCTAGTTAGAATATTAATTGTTGAGGTTTGGGGTTTGGGATCAGGAAAATTTTTACTTGTCTTTCCTTCCCCAGTTCCTTTACCTGCTACTAAACCCCACCATCTAATCTGTAAAACAATCCAACATCTCTTCACCACATACAGTTTATGATGTTATGCTTCATATATAACTAGTCTAGACGCCTCTGTTTGGGGTCAAGATCTGTCAGGCATTTCTTTCTGCTCGTCCAGTTGCCCCTTGTGGCAGCATGACCTCGGGGTGTGGTTAGATGTAGGTATCCCAGTTGAATATGGACTCGGAGTGAGTCAGAAGACTGGTCTTGCACTTTGGGTATTATTGGGAAATGCTTCTTCATAGTCATGAAAGAATAGGCTCAAGAGAAATACAGAAATAGCTGTAAAATGCATAGGGCAAAGCAAGCATTACTGTCCAGCCTGAGCTTTCCTAGTGTGTGGGATAATATCTGTCACTGAGATCAGCTCTTAAAAACTTGTTCTACACTTCCTTAGATTTGTTAAGCGGTATCTCACTAGGTAAACTTGGTGTCATGCTGTCCTAGTGATGCCATGTATGTCAGCAGTTTAAATGCACATTCCCTTTCCTTGGGCTTCTGTTTAGCCACAATGAACTTTAGTAGCCATTTTCCACAGTCTAAGCCCTTACCTCTCCCTCCAGTCATTGTGCTGCCTCTTCTCTGAATTCTCCTTGGATTATTGCCCTCTTGCAGAGTGGTAACAATGAGAGGGCCTTCTCTTGGGGAGGCCCTTTTGTCTAGCATCCTGAGACTTCAGGATGTAAATAAGCACTTAGTCAGAGCTGGAAAAATAAAAAATAAAAGACTTTCTCATCCTTATCCTCTTGCATACCCGGCTATCCCTATTAGGATGTTTATTTCTGAGACAGACTTTCTTTACGGTTTCAGATGTATCAGCTTCTCTTTATTCTTGGTCTCGCCACCTTCTTACTCCAAAATGCAGATCCCATAACCTTGTTCCCATTTGTCTCATGTGCTAGTACATGAAGAACCTGATCCCTGTCCTGACACATGTTGCAAATAGTGGCAAGTGGCAAGGATCACTTTCAGATTCTGGAAGACTAATTCTTCCAGAATGTTGTTCTCCCAAAAAAAAAAAAAAAAAAAAAAAGACAAAACAGGAGTTTGGAGAGATGATGTGAAGCTCTATTGGTTCATCTCACCTCAAAATAGCACCTCACAAGAAGTCTTGTTTCTTATAAGTGGATAGTAATACCTGGCTTTTTTACTGCCAGGAGCAGCAGAAAAAGAAACTCCTATATTACTCTATTCTTTGTTGCACGACTATGTCCTGAAATCCAGGCTATACAGTGAATAGAGACTAAGAGGGGCGATGGGAGAATGATATATACATCCTATAAAGTTACAATTTGGGATGTAGGTGGTAACATTGAAGGAAATAAATGTCCCTTTACTAGACTGATGTCTCTTGCTGTTCTTTGATTCCTGTTTGTTGTTTGCTACTCAGCCAGAATATAACTTAAGACCATCAGCATGCTGATCAAAATGTTTAATGATACAGACTCTGAAATAGACTATCAGCATGCTGATTGAAATGGTTAATGATAATCTGAAATAAAAGTTAAAAGATTCTACAATCCTACTTTGAACATTGTGGGGACACTTTGTCTTTACCTTTCCTTGAGCCATGGTATTGAAAATAATTTAAACTATTAACTTTAAAGCAGACAGTTGTCATTTTGAATGTATCTCTCCCTATCAGAAGGTAAGAAAGAATTTAGTCTATGCAAGGGAACAGGAAGTAGTCATCAAAGTCAAAATAATTACTTTAGAGCTTAGTTTATTTTCCTAAGTTAATTCCTTAATCTCTCACATAAGTGATTCATGTCTTAGCTTCATAGAGGTTATCTGAAGAAAAATATCTACATAGTATTTTTAAAGTAGAAGTATTTTCTATACTTATTGGATGGAAATTAACAGGCCTATGAAAAAATCCAAGATGAGGTGAGCTAAGTTGCCCATCCATTTGACAATTATTTTGACGACCACCAAGACATAAGTCCTCAGATTCTTTCATATTCTCCTTCACAATCTATTCTCCTTGCCTAGAACCTATGTATGTATCTTAATGATGCAACAATGGAGAGGAGAGTGTAACTCCAGTATTTTAAGGAGATAATCTGGTTATCAGTGTCATCTTGCTCAGGCCAAGTAACTATTCTGCTATGTTGGTTATCCATAGCCATTGGTATGACAGTGGAAGAGAAAAAAATTGGTTGAGTACGGGAGTGGTGACTGAATCCCTGTATTAATTTTATGATTGATGTTTAGAGGTATCTAAATTTCTATAGAAACTGGCACTTGTGGTGCCTAAACCCTCCTGAAACGGCAAGATCAAACATTTGTACTTTCCATATTCCAAGTATTTTCTCTGCTCTTTAGCCAGCTTGTGAATACAAGCCTCCCATTCATTTCCCCTTCCATTTTCAATTTTTACAAGATGAGCTTCAAGTACTTTATCAAACACTGGAAGGAGTATGGGATGCCTCTATAGTGCTCTTTGATTGTTCAGACAAATAGAAGAAACAAAGTCTACTTTCTGTGAGCCAAAGTGAATAACCTACCCTGTGGATCACCTGTTTGTTTATTGAGGCACCTGGACCTACTCAAACTTTATAATTCAATATAATGATTTCTTTTGTAATACATATTTTGTTGTATGCATTTAAAAACATTCTGAGGGGTCCCTAGGTTTCACTGAAATACCACAAAGATGCATAACATACCAAAAAAAAGTTTAAAATTACTGATTTAAAGGGAAAGGAAGAAGAGTACTTGACAATGTTCCCAATCAACTTCGAACCTGGGCTCTATTGTGGTCTAAGTGAGTCTTTAGTTCCTATACTACAATAATAATGATACCTGTCCCTATTTCTCCTTTTAGAGATTCAAAACATCACCATATCCAACTTTTAGCTCAGTGATCTTTTCCTCAAAGACTGCTGCCTCTTTGAGATGAAAAGGACTTAAGGTTAGAAAAAAAGGCAGCAAAGTTTTTTTTCTTAATGGTGAAAGGAGACTTCACCATGAGATTTCTTTAGTCTATGATGATCAGAATAATATCCAAACAATACACAATCTGGCTAGCAGAATTGAAATATCCCCTGCTTTAATAGAACTACAGAATTACCAAAATAGCAAGAGGGAAGATGGTTCCTTCCCCTTGACTTGGTCAAGTTTCTTTAGATTTGAATGTTTTATCTCCTGTGTCCAGTTCCTTCCTTGGCTAGGCTGTTTTTCATCTGTCTCAATTTTAGATAGTGCCGTTTTTAGATTGCCAGGCTTAAAATAAGGCAGATCTTCCTGAATGTATGACCCTGGGGAGTCATTTAACCCTGTTTACCTCAATTTCCTCATCTGTAAAATGAGTTGAAGAAAGTGACAGTATCTTTGCTAAGAAAACCCAAGTGGGTCACAAAGTTGGACACAACTGAAATGACTAACAAAAACTGACAACTGCACAAGCCATTAAGAGAAGTCAACTGTGTAAATTCTCTCAACTACCTCTCTGTGATTCTTGCAGCCTCCTCCTACAGCTCTGTGCTTTCCCCAATTGCAATTCTTGCTTTGAACTTGTAGATCATGCATGTTTATGGGTTTAAATAAGTGCATACACACAAAGAATGCTATCAACTAGGAAAAAAGGTATGGGGACAGGTCTTCCTATCTGTAACAACTAGTGTGCACCAAAAAACACATTATAATTTTATTTTTAAGATTGCTCTTTAAAAGCATGATGACTTCATCTTAGGTTGCAGGTAGAAATCACAAGAAGGGGAAAAGGCGTCTGGAAGTATGTGGGCAAGCTGACTACATGCCACAAAAGTTCTTTAGTAAATTGTGGTTTCTATATAAAGAAAATTATGAAGAGAATGAACCAACCACTGGGTAGTAATAAGCAAGAGGCACTGCAATGTGTTGGAAAGCACTCTAGATTGGGCTGTCAGTAAGTAAAATCAGGTCAATGAGTGAATTGTAGCTCATTGGTTTTTATGCAGTAATCAAGGGGGAAATGCCTTTTCAGGAATAGAGAACTTTCTGGAGAGAAAACTTTCTGAACCAATGCTGAATGATACTCTCTACAATTTAAAGTCTTAGATAGTTGACTAAATACTGAGAGATTATGTGACTTGCCTGGGGCTACACAGCATTTGAATGCTATTCTTGATCCACAAATGTGCTAGCATTCTAACAAAAATTTTCTGGTAATAAGTGTTGATGGCATAGTGAAGAAATCTTTTAATTTCTTGATCCTTATTTTATACTAGATTCTACTTATTCACAAAGATCCCCAAAATTCAGAAAACAAACGAACAATTTATTCAATGAAAATTGCACATATATAGGATTAGGCTTTTGCTATATATATCTTGGCAATGATTTGCTGAAAATCATATAAAAAGGATTTCATTTTCTCTTGAATAATGTTAGAATTGAAGGTTCTGATCCTGAACAAGCCCTATCAAGAATATTCTACATTTAACTGAAAATGTTATGAGCAAAGATTACTATAAAATCTCAGTAATCTGAAATAGTAAAACTATGCTCCTAGTCCTAAAAAATGGGAATGAATTGTAAAACTTTAGATCTAGAGGACATCCTCAATATGTTATGAAGGTACATATGACATGAAAATATGCTTTACCCTTAAATTAGGCTAAAATTAATTGTTTAATAAACTTGGAATTCAGAAGGGTAGGAGAGTCAGATGATTTGGATGGTGCTTTTTCAAAAGTTGTCTTGAAATCTAAACTAAAAGAGCTTTTTCTTTCAAATGTCCCTATAAAAATAGGTATCTTTAATCATCCTATTGACTATAATGATGGTAATTATTTCCTTCAGTATAAAACTGTTAAGAAGACTAATCCTTACATATATTTTCATCTTTTGCCATTAAATTAAATTTGAAGCTAAACAAAAAGCTATATGCCTTTATCAAATCAAAACAATGCTAACAAGAAATAGGGAATTCTATTAGGTTACTTTGTTGTTCTTCATTAGGCCCTCTTGACACATTTACAAAGGTTCTTCACATGCTTCATTGAAATACCAAGACAAATTAAAAGCAAAAAGGCAATTAGGTCTTTGGCATACAAATTTAACATTCTAAAATCTCAGATTTGCTAACTGCATTATAGCAATAGTACTTCCTCTGTTTATGTTGGAAAAGGTCGAACAAATGGGTGTAAGACCAGGGCAACATGAATTTGAAAGAACACATGGGTGACCTACTTATATATGTTAACATGAGATTTTGGAATGCCTATGCTAGCATTGTAAATAAATAGCTGCCATCAAAAAGAAAAGTTAATCCTTTGAAGAAAAGATAACCCTGAGGCCAAAAGAAAACCTGCACCCCTCTAACTTGATTTATTCTTCTCGTCATCCACTATTGGTAGTGTCCAATAATCAGCCAAAGAAGCCCGGTTGTCACATCAGTGTTGAGATGCTGGAAGATTTTAGTAATGTTCTATTTTGTCATCAGAGGATCAAGTGAGTCAGGGGAAGTATATAGATAACAATATTAAATATTAAATTATCAATATTAAACAGTGCTACAGAGGAAGTGCTAAGTGACTTTAACTCTCCTGCTTCTAATAATTTCAGCAAGCTGTTACCACTTCTAACAGACTTTACCAAAAAGGGGAGCTTTAAATATGGATTTTTCTACTATTGTGTTTCATCCCTCTTTTTACAATCTGATTGATAATCTGCTATTTTGGTTCTTAATAGTTTTTTCTGTCTTCCTCGTTTTATGCTTTCCAAGCAACACTGCTCTAGTTGCAGTTGCTGTTTTTGCTTTCGAAGCCTTGCCCGCTGGTCCTCTAGCTGCTGAGTTTTTTGAAAGAGGTGCATTAATTCCTTATGCAATTGTTCATTCTCATGTTGCAGTTGCCAGGTGAAATTATGGATAGATTTATCTGCTGCATGCTCCAGGCCATGGTTGTACTTTCCTTTCATACTTTTTCCCAGTAGCAATTTTACTTCAGACAGCTGATGCTTCAGTGCTCTCCACTCTTTAACAAGATCGCTTTGTGCCCTATAAAGGCATGCTTCTTTCTCCTTCTGGACTCTTGGTATTTCCATCTGCAGTGACTTGATATGCTTCTCCTGCTTAACCTGTACTACCCTCTTACCATTTAATGCTTGAATCTTCTGTTTCAGTTGGGCTTGGATCTCTTCATGTTGCAGTAACTCTTTCTTGAGCATTGATATATGGGACTCATAACTTGAGACCAGCTTCTGCTGTTGCCACTGCATTTGCTCTAATTGCTGTGACTGTTGATCCCATACCATAATTGGTGCTATCTGTTTTTTCTTGCTTGGATCTGGTACATATCCCATCAGGATAGGGTTACTACCCAAGAATGGTTGGATTTCATCTAGCATGTGGTAGTGATCATCTATGAGCTGCTTCCTCCGGGTTCGTGTTTTCGTCAGTTCTTCATTCAGCTCTATCATTTCCTGCTCGACCTTTGTTTTTATCTCCATTTCATGCTGAACTTTTTTCTCCAACTCCTCCTGTGCCTTTAACAATTGTTGCAGCTTTTTGCTACCCATCAGTAAGGCAATATTACGATTCAGACTCTGCCATCTCATTCTGGAATCCTGAAAAAACCTAAGGGAAAAGCAGCCAGAAACATATTGTCCATTACATTTTCATTATTATTTGTAAGTTATTATTACCTTGATGTCATGCATCATCTTTCATAAGTCAGTCTTTCATTTCCACAAGCCCCCAACCTTATAAACTTTTCTCCTCTCCTGAGCAACTCTCAAAAATGTAGAGGACAATGTAAGCTGCTATATTCAAAACTTATATAGTTTCATTGTATGCTCTACTTTTATTGACACAGATGGCTACTCCTGATGTGCCTTTATAGTAAATTGTTTTATGAGTTGCTTATGGCCAAAAATTTATCATTACCAACCTCAAGACTGGTCCTTGGGTGACAATATTGTCAACTAATCTACTCTTAACAGCTTGGTGATATCTATCATAGTTTTTGGTCTCTCAGTATAGCTACATATATACATATACATATATATATATATATATATATACACACACACACACACACACACACACACATATATATATATATATATATATATATATATATATACTACACACTAAAAGAATAGAGTCAGTAAAGATAAAACTCAGGATATACTGAGACTGACAAAGGATATTAAGAACAAAAAAGAAATTTAAAATCGTATTTAGGACAAAAGGATCAAAAAAAGGGAAAGGATCACTTATTGGGATGGACAGGACGACAAAAAAATAAGAGAAAAGTTAGAGCTGTCTGTGCCACGTGAGAATCAATTGAAGGAACCAAAGAGATATAATCTGGAGAAGCAAAGAGTTTTTGATGGGGGATACTTGATAGCTTTCCATTTGAGAGCAGATTAAAAAGATTAGATTTATTCAGCAAAGAATCAAGAGCATAGAGGGGAAGTTGCAGAAAGGCAGATTTAATGTGATAAAAAACCAATTTACTAACAGAGCTATTTTTAAAGCATGGACTTATATATGTACCTGTCTCTCCTATTAGAATATGAGCTCTTTGAAAGGTTATTTGCACTTCTGTTCCCAGCTCCTAGCACAATTCTTGGTATGGTGATGTTAGGTGCTTGATGAATGCTTGTTGCTTGACTGGAGGATTTCCTCTCTCTGGAAGTCCTCTAACAAAGATTATTGTTATAGAGGAGATTTTTGTCTTTAAGTGTGGGTTGCATTAGAGACTCTGAGGTCCCTTTCCAATTACTTACCTAAGGCAGATGTTCTATCAGATTGACAAAAAACACAGTGAAAGTTGGGAGAGTCTTCTTTCATAGTTATTTACCCTCTTCCCGCTAGTCCAAGGCCTTTCCCAATCAGCCCTTGGTCTCTGCTTTGGGGAGGGTTTCCTTTTGTGCCCCCTCCTACCCTTTTTTGAGCTCACCTCTTACTAACACCCAGATGTTGATCCCAAAAGTGCTGGATATTTTGTAAAGGGGGGGCGGGGCTGGAGGCCAGGGAAGGAAATCCACGCGGATGATGGAGTTTCTTCAATTCCTCCCTGTCGACGTTTCTGGGCACCCAACAAGTGTCAATGTACAACCCTACAGGAGGACCCCCGAACCTCACCCAATTTTGAATGTCCCATGAGCGCGGAGTACGCTTGGTCTCGCCTGGAGTCTTCGGCACTGTACAGAAGACACAATAATCGCCATTGCTCAATTCTTTCTCGTGTGTGCAAGTCACTTTCTCGGCACTCAGCAAACCACTCTTCTCTTCCTGCCCAAAGTCTTCCCTAGAGAACTTAAAACTCCTGTTTGATTCCAAATCTTTCCTCAACGGGGTCGAGTCCCGGGTTTTGGCATTTTCGTAGCTCGGAGTCCCTTCCTCCTCCCTCTCTGTCCTCTCTTTTTGCTCCTGCTCAGGAATATCCTGGGCCCATTCGACCTTCAGAACCTCTTCAAAGTTAGTTGTGGGACTGGGGATGGAACCTGGAATATCAGGCTCCGTCTTCCCTTCTGCTGTACTCTCAAGTCCCAGCGCAGGCCCCTCCTTTGGCCCCGCCTTCGATTTCATCCTCCTCTCAAATCCCAGTTTAGGCCGCGCCTTCGATTTAATTCTACTTTCAAATCCCAGCGCAGGCCCCGTTTTTGGCTTCTCCTTTGGCTCTGCCTTTGATGTCATCCTACTCTTAAATCCCAGTTTAGGCCGCGCCTTTGGTTCCTCCTTCGAAGTTATTTCACTCTCAAATCCCCCCGCAGGCCCCGCCTTTGGTTCCTCCTTCGATGTCATTTCACTCTCAAATCCCACCGCAGGCCCCGCCTTTGGTTCCTCCTTCGATGTCATTTCACTCTCAAGTTCCCCCGCAGGCCCCGCCTTTGGTTCGTCCTTCGATGTCATTTCACTCTCAAATCCCACCGCAGGCCCCGCCTTTGGTTCCTCCTTCGATGTCATTTCACTCTCAAGTTCCCCCGCAGGCCCCGCCTTTGGTTCCTCCTTCGATGTCATTTCACTCTCAAGTCCTCCCGCAGGCCCCGCTTTTGGTTCCTCCTTCGATGTCTTTTCACTCTCAAATCCCCCCGCAGGCCCCTCCTTTGGTTCCTCCTTCGATGTCTTTTCACTCTCAAATCCCAGCGCAGGCCCCGCCTTTGGCCCGGCCTTCGATTTCATCCTCCTCTCAAATCCCAGTTTAGGCCGCGCCTTTGATTCCTCCTTCGATGTCTTTTCACTCTCAAATCCCAGCGCAGGCCCCGCCTTTGGCCCGGCCTTCGATTTCATCCTCCTCTCAAATCCCAGTTTAGGCCGCGCCTTTGGTTCTTCCTTCGATGTCTTTTCACTGTCAAATCCCAGCGCAGGCCCCGCCTTTGGCCCGGCCTTCGATTTCATCCTCTTCTCAAATCCCAGTTTAGGCCGCGCCTTTGGTTCCTCCTTCGATGTCTTTTCACTCTCAAATCCCCCCGCAGGCCCCTCCTTTGGTTCCTCCTTCGATGTCTTTTCACTCTCAAATCCCAGCGCAGGCCCCGCCTTTGGCCCGGCCTTCAATTTCATCCTATTCTCAAATCCCAGTTTAGGCCCGGTCTTCGGTTTCATCCATTCGCAAATCCCGGCGCAGGCCCCGTCCTTGGCCCCGCCTTTTGGCCCCGCCTTTAGACCCCGCTCTAAAACTTTACGACATCCTACTCCGCCAATTCTCTTTCCGAGCTCGGCTCAGTTTCCTTGAAGTCATTTCCGGCGTCGCTCTGCGCAGGCGTTGCCTTACTCTGTAGGAAGATGGATTCTTCTTTGGGAACTGAGACTCCGGAGGCAAAGGAAGGCCCCCGGCCCCGACTCCAACTCCAGCCCGGGCCTCAGTCTTCAGTGTGTCTCCTGGTGCTTGGGATGGCGGGGTCCGGGAAGACGACTTTCGTACAGGTGGGGCACGGTAGCGAAAGGTGGGGAGAGACATTTGCTGGAGGGGCCCGGTTGTAGCTGGCCCGGATCAGGATGATGGTTTGTGGGGGGATTACTTTAACCTTCGTCTTGTTTCCCGCCGTTCTCACCCGCAGAGGCTCACAGGATACCTTCACGGCCTGGGTTCGCCGCCTTATGTGATCAACCTGGATCCTGCGGTGCACGAGGTCCCCTTCCCCGCCAATATTGGTGAGTCAGTGCGAGGGTGGGTCTGACACGTCGAGGAGCTCCGCTGCCTTCAGAGCCCTAAAAAACTTGCAGGTCGGGCACTGGACGCCTGTGAGTCCTGTCAGTGTCCCAGCCTCGCGCAGTCGCTCCCTCCCACTCTTAGACTGGCTGTGTCATGACGCTAATTGTCAAGATTTGGGGAATTGAGGACAAGGGGTCCGCTCTCCAATAGTTAGTCAGTTAATAAGCATTTATTTAGTGTCTGCTATGTGGCGGGCACTGGACTAGGCACTAGGGATGCAAGAGAAAAAGGTAAAAGACGTCAAAAAAAGATCAAAACTCACCATCTAAAAGGGGAGACTATATGAGGGAAAGTGTACAAACAAACTTATGTATAGGATACATTTGAAACCAGCGAAGACATTTAACTCCACAATAAATGTTGTAAGATGCTCAAGTTGTTAGGCTTGGAAGAAACCTGGAGCATCTTGAGGGCTATGTGTGGAAATGCTTCTTGATTATTGATTGGTCTAATCCTACAAACATCTGACAACTAAATCAGCCACTTAGTCTATATGGAAATCATGAGGGCCAACTTTACCGCGGAACGATGGCCGATCATGAAAGCCGCCAGGAATTAGGAATCTGCTCCACCATAGCACTCGGTCATTTTGTACAGTGTAATTGTTCCCATTTAAAGAACTTCATTGTTTTTCTAGAGGATGACTTACTCTTCCTGTTTATATTTGTGACCCTAGGTTATTAACTCTTAGTGTCATTTAGATTTGTTGTATTTTAGGGCTTTCTGATTCCCAAGCCATGATTTTACTATACTTCTGACCTTTCTGGGTAACTCCATATCATGTTGTCTTTGGTCATAAATTACCTATAAATTGAAGGAGAGTCTTTAAGTTCTTAATTTTAGTTTGCAACAGTGTTGAAGATTTGGACTGAAAAGTTGTTTCATTCTCTGTATCTGAAATTTATTCAAACATTTGTTAAGTGAATGATTTGCTAGGGGAGAGGCAAAGTGGAATAACTGACAGAAAGCTAACCTTGGCTGGGAAGATCTGAATTCAGTGATGTAGGAAGGTCCATTGTAGTGGCAGAGATGCCAACCTTCATTCATACAGGGAATTTCCTCATCTGGGAGTTCTCTGTAACAGTGAAATCACAGGTTCAATTCTTTTCTCCGTTCTTTTCCTGTGCTAGGGATACATAACCAGCATATTCTCTGGATGGCAATAGAACTTGGGTTGTTCTGTATTCTTCATTTGTTGTGGAACCCCTGTCAGTTTATTCCTTGGCATCTATGCTATGTCATAACAGCTTTTAATTTCCAGAGGCAGACTAGTAAAATTAGTCTGTTTCTTTTCTTAAATTTTGCCCGAGTCCAGTCAGGATTAAGGGATTTGCCCAGAGTCATGCAGCTAGTAAGTACCAAGTGTCTTTTACTAGATTTAAAAGAGCATTCCAGGCTCTTTCCACAGTGCCAACTAGCTGCCTTAAGTTTGCTATTTCTATAAAGACTTCCTCCTGAGGGGCAGCTAGGTGGCGCAGTGGATAGAGCACCAGCCCTGAATTCAGGAGGACCCGAGTTCAAATTTGATCTCAGACACTTAACAATTCCTAGCTGTGTGACCCTGGGCAAGTCACTTAACCCCAGCCTGGGGGGGGGGGGAGAGAAAGATTTCCTCATGAAATATGGGCCAAGTGAAAATGGTGTCATAATTACTTGAAAATATATTTAATTGTACAAATTGATAGGCATTTTATATCAGAAAAACTTTCCAACTTTTTAAGCTGGATCATGACTTAAGGTTATTTTTTTTAAGTATTCCTGTCATAAATGCTTACTGAAAGACTCCTTCATAATTTGTGTTTATTCTGCTTAGAATGCCATAGACTACATCTGGAATATTGTAGGGAACTCTGAGTTTCACCTTTTGAGAAGATCATTGATAGACTGGAGTATATGCAGAGAAGGGCAAAGTGGATTCGATGGGTCTTTTGAGATCTTGCTATAGGGTCATGTAGAGGAAGGGGAGATGTTTAGCTTAGAGAAGAAGATGTAGGGGGAAAACTATATCACATGGAAAAAATATTAGACCTTAGAAGTCAGTAACATAAAGTTTCAGAAAAATAAATTTTTACTTAACATAATTCAGCTCAAATGAGTATATATTTATTAAATGTTGTCTTTATTATATTATGTATGCTATTCTATAATATTATATTATATGTAAGTGCTGTTATTAAGTGCCAGGCACTGTGCTAAGTGCTGGGGATGACAATCCCTGCCCTCAAAGAGCTAACATTTTAATGTGGAAAGACAACATATGTGGAAAGAAACTGAGGAATTGTGAGGAAAGCTGAGGGCCTGGTGTAGAGGTTTGAATGAGTGAAGAAATGAACATGGTTGACCTAGACACTTAAAATGAAGATTCCATTGTGTTAAAGTTTATAAATGCCTTTCCATCTAACACCCCAAATATATCGTGGTTATGTAGGTAAGGCATTAAACCTAAGTCAGAAAATTCTGAATTCTAGTTCTTTCTAGCCATATCACCATGGGCAAGTCATGTAATCTCCCTGTGACACAGTTTCTTTATAAAATGAAGAGATTGAACTTGGTCCCTTCTCCCTTAAGAAAAAATGATATAATAATCAGAGTTTATCCAGAAATGGGATTGGCTGTTTGGGTACCTTGTAGGTTTGCAGATGGAGGCTTTGTGACTACTCACTCATTAGGGATTTTGAAGAGGAGATTCCTGTTCAGGAATTCAAGAGGAGATGAGTTTTGAGGTTCCTCTCAGCCTTGTGTGGGATGTAGCTCATACTGTGAGAGGAGTTGTATTGCTTATCTGTTGCTTTCTTGATTTTCCCCTATTACATTGTAAGCTCCTTGAGAACAGGGTGTCTTTTGTCTCTTTTTGTATTCTTAGAGCTTAGCACAGTTCTTAGCATATATATACTTAATGAATACTTTTTGACCAACATGACCCAGTTATTAATATGTTCGTTTTTCAAGAAGTCTTGCCTTTTTCCTAGCTCTTCTTCCCTTTGTCAACCTGCAAGTTTTATCTCCTTTCTTACCACATTTTATTCGTTATCTTGCTTGTGTTATTGTCTAATATGTGATAATCCCCTTAGATTATAACTACTCAAGAACAAATCACCTCTGTATTCCCAGTAACTAGTAGAGTGTCTTCCTTTGCTAAATAAACATTTAATAAGTTTTTGCTGAATTGAATTGATATATTCATTCCTTAGAAGGAGTTGGGAAGTAGGGAAACAGAATGAAACTTGTAAGTTAATTCTAAATGTCATGTTCACATTTGGATAATTTGTCTTTGAATTATGGCCCTGAAAGAAAAATTTTGTACATTCTGTACATTTCCTGATTCTACTCCAGCCCACCACTTCATGGGAACATCACTGTCCTGTAACTAGAAGTTCCCTTCTGTCTTGTGAACTTTCAGGTTACTGTATAAACTGCTTTGATAGTTATACCTTTGTACCAAGGAGACCCAGTATGAAAAACTGGTCCAAAAGGAAATTGTCTAAGCTAGCTTAGAAGTCTGACTGCTAGTACCTGCTGGGAGAGAGGAGGAATAATGTCAATAAGGGTTAATAGATTGAAACTACCCATTTTATTCTTCCTTCATATAGCACTGTTTCTTTACCCATTCTGTTTCTACATTCTGATGGTTAGAGAGAAATTCTTCATTTAAAAAGAAATAGAAGTTACTTCATTGCTCAATATTTTTGAAACTATTAGTATAAATGCTTTAAAATATATTCTAAAAGAATGAGATCTTCCAAATATGGGTCTTTTATTATTATTATTATTATTATTATTATTATTATTACTTTTTTTTTTTTTTTTTTTTTTTTTAGATATTCGGGACACAGTGAAGTACAAGGAAGTCATGAAACAGTATCCTTTTTCATATGTACATTAGTGTTTTTTTTAACTCTTATTTGTTTTTTTTTCTGGCTAGGTTTATAAATGTAAAAGACTTTGTAGTATAATTCATACTTCATGACAAATGCTAGTCCAAACATGTGAGAAATAACTAATTTTTTAAGGGATAAAAATGAAGGATGGGTCTGGAAAAGATATTATAATTAATTTAGAAACTCCTGTGTTAATTTGGGATTGAATTTGCAGTTTTTCAAAGTGTTGCTTTGTTACGTTAATATCAGAGTGGTGTTTGTCTAGTCTATGGCACATTAAATATGAACTCTGTTGAAATGTTGTAAACATTTGCATTCCTAAACTTGTATTTAGATATGGACTTGGACCCAATGGCGGCATAGTGACCTCCCTTAATCTCTTTGCTACCAGGTTTGATCAGGTAGGCGTCTCTCCCCTTCTGTAGTACAATAAGATTGTGAATCTTATTTGTTTGAGTTTGACCACTGGGTAAATCTGAACATAAATGTAGGAAATCACAAAAGTTGTTTTAGTTAGAACGCCCTAACTGAATAAAACTGTAAGGAAAGATTACTATGGTAGAGTGAAAAAAACAGAGCAATTATTGTTATTATTTCATATTTAATAATATTTATAGCCATAAAGTCTTAAGTCCAAGGTTCTAATTCTGTTATGTTTTTGACTTGCATTCTGATCTTACATTGGTGGGTACATTGTGGATGAAGGGTAAATGTTTATTAATATAAAGTATAAAATTTTATTATCACTAATCTATTAATAGTTCTATCATGAGATTTTTACTTTCTTTACTTCATAGAATGTTAATAGCTACCTCAGATACCTTCACCAAAGTCAGATTTTTTAAAAATTGGGTTTTTCAGCTCTAAATCCTGATTACTGGAACCCCTACCATATTGCTACCTCAAAGTAGCACAATAGAATTGCATTCAAATATTGCCTTAGCCACACATTAGCTGTGTGATTCTATTAACCTTTCTCAGCCTCAGTTTCTTCATCTGTAAAATGTAAATAGTAATATTCCTTTGCTCACAAAGGTTTTATAAGTATCAGATGAGCTAATATATGCAATCACTTTGTACACTTTAAAGTGCTATATAAATGTTATTTTTATTTAAATATTGATCTTTAGGAGCATGGTGTAGAGAAAAGAGCTCTGGGCTGGGTGTTAGACCTACCTAGTTTTATGTCCTGCCTTTAGTACCAGTTGTGTGATTGTGGAGAAGTCAGTTTACCTTTTCAGTCTCAGAATCCTATAAAATGAGAGTAATAATGCCTGTGTCTAACTTATGGGTTTATCACAAGGATCAAATGAGAAAACATAATAGAAACTATTTTATAAACCTGAAAGAATTTTTTTTTTTTCGAAGTCACTTGGATCTGTGTGTGATTTATTATGAGAAGAGGAGGACATGAAATGGGAGAAATGTCTGGAGTATATTGTGTACTTGCCACCTAGGAATCTTCTTGTACGCTGCTATCATGAGAGGATCTCTAACTCATATATGTCTTAAAGATCTTCAATAATCTTTTCTCTTTCCTTTTAGGTCATAAAGTTTATTGAGAAGTCCCAGAATATGTCCCAGTGAGTAACTTTTAAATCGACAAGTATTTTTTTTTTTTTTTTTTACACTTAGAAAATTTTTTTTTTTATTAAAGCTTCTTTTTTAAAAAACATATGCACAGGTAATTTTTCCAACATTGACCTTTGCATAACCTCTTGGTGCAAATTTTTTCCTCCTTCCCTCCACCCATCCCTTCCCCTAGCTGGCAGGTAGTCCAATACATGTTAAATACAACAAGTATTTTTTAAATACCTTATATGTATCCAGTACTTACGCTCACTGTGCTGAGCACTATGGGACATACAAAAGAAAACTATCATTAGATTCCTGCTGTCTTTTTTGAAGCAGATAAAAATTACACATATGAAACAAATAGAAATGAACAATTAAGGAACTGCATAAAACCATATGCAATAAACTGTCACTGATGAAAAGTGGGAATATTGCCTGGCCTATGGCTTTTGCCTACTACTGTACCTTTGGGAACCCTTCTCTCCTGCCTTCTGAGCACCATTGCTTCTGTCCTTTTTTTCTCGTCTATCTTTTCTGAGTCATCCTTTCCACTTAAATTTGCATAAATAAAACTCATGGAGCTTAAAGAGAGAGAATGCTAATGTTGTTAAGCACTTTCTGAGTGATAATTTTGCTTAGAAAGGTAACAATGAAACTTTTATATAATCTTTTTATTCAGTATTTTCTACTATATAGTGGCTTACTACAATGCTTATCTGACCCAGAAAACTAATGCTCTATACTGGGGCTTTTTAAAAAATTTCCCCTCACCACCTCTTTTTGCCTAAGAAATTTTTATATTACCCTGAGCATATATGTATATAAAATAGATATATAAACTAAACATTTACTGATAATAAATCACAGTTTTGCAACTCCATGAGACTGTATATGTGGGGTCACAAACCATACTTTTAAGAAGTTGGAGTCTAAACCAATGGTCTCAAATAGAAATTGAATATTGACTTGGAAAACCACAAATTAATAATATCTATGTTTTATTTGTATTTCTCCACTGGAACTTTGGTGCTATATAAAATTGCTGGGTGTCAGATTTTAAGAGTCAACAATATTGTGTACTAAGCTATTGTATAGCTTAGTATTTTTAGTTTTCTGTTCAGTGGCTATTGTAAATCCTTCAGAATATTTTATTACATAGTTGTAATATTTTTTGTCCTTGAAACAGATATGTTTTGATTGATACACCTGGACAGATTGAGGTGTTCACTTGGTCAGCTTCTGGTACAATTATCACTGAAGCCTTGGTGAGTCTTGTTTTTAATCCTGTGAGTGAGAGATCATAGTTGGGGAGTTATTAGGATGATAAACCTCAATTTTCATTTCATTTTAACAAAAATTATGTTCCACCTATGTGCCAGACACTGAGCTAAACAAGGAAGATACAAAAACAAGAGTCTTTGCCCACAAGTGGTTTATATCTGTTGGGGAAAAAGATAGGGCCGAGCATATGTATAGATAAGTTAGTAAAGGGATTTTTTTTTTTTTTAATTCATTTTTCCAAATTATCCCCTCCCTCCCTCCACTCCCCTCCCCCCCCCCCCATGGCAGGTAATCCCATACATAGTAAAGGGATTTTTGATAAGGGAAGATCACTAAACCCTACTTGGAGTCTGGGTAGGGAGGATATCGAGAAGGGCTTCATGAAAGAGGTAGCACCTGAGCTGAATTTCAGATCCATAGCCCAGTACTTTTAAGCATGGAAAAAAAGAGCAGGATGTCCTTTGTTTGGGAAGGTAATGGAGTGATTTGGGATCAAGCAATTGCCCCTCTGATTAGGATTTGACTCACCTTGTTTCTTTAGGCTTCCTCCTTTCCAACAATTGTCATTTATGTAATGGATACATCTAGAAGCACCAACCCTGTTACCTTCATGTCCAACATGTTGTATGCATGCAGGTAAGGCTCCCTGGAAGGCAGAGTCTACCACTGTAACATGCTCTTCCATTTTAGTCCTCTTGTTGATTTTAAGAAGATTCTTTGTTGTCCCTGGGAATTCCCTAGCTTGGGCTCACCAACTTGAGAATTATATAAAAGGTAGGGTTTCATAATGCTCAGCAGAGGGGGATTGTTAACAAGGACATTCCACTCCACTGAATGGCATAGAAGTTAAAGCAGATACTCCCGTTCAGACTGAAAACTGATATTTTATGACAGAAATAGGTGAATTTGCAAAACTAATCATGGTCAGTAGAAATAGGCTAGGGTCACTGGGCTTGCTAAGTGTAAGAAGAGGACATTAGAAAAGGAAAAGCTGGGCCAGAACAAACCATTACATATTAAGAGAATTTGTATGGGGGGCTCTTGAAAGTATCACCTTTGATATAGATGTAGCAAGTCAAACTGTTGACTAGAAACTTTGTTATGTTACTAGGAGGAGTGGAGTTTTAAAAAATGATTAGTGTCTCTCTCTTTTTTTCATTGCCCCTTCCTAGTGAGTTCAACTCCTATTGTCACTGTAGTGCTCTCTTTTAGTCCTTACCTGCTCATCACAAGAAAAACCACTAATCAAAACTAGCAATCCAAACAACTGCAACTGACAATGAATGGGATATAGTATGCCCTTGATAAATGGTTGCTGATTGTTTAAATGCAACATTCTGCATCCATAACTTACCATTTCCATCCAGAGGAGGAAAGTATATTGTCATCCCTCTTCCACAGCTAACACTGTGATGTTTCACCTCTATATCAGTTGTATGAAATAACTAATACCTTTGCAATCTGCAAATTAACAACATTAAAATCTGATGTTGCCAAATATGTTAAGGTGTGCTTGGGTTTTTGTTGTTGTTGTCCTCAGGGAGGGAGTTAATTTCCCTCTTAGAGGGGTATCATTCTAAACTAAAGGTAGTACTTGGATATTGACCACATACTTCACTTTGCCTGGATGCTAGTTATTATTAACTGTTGCTTGATTGTTTTTTCAGTATCCTGTATAAAACCAAGTTGCCTTTCATTGTGGTCATGAACAAGGTAGGTGTCTTTCAGCCTCATGTGGATGGGCACTAGATTGAGAGATTCTAGGCCTTCTGTTATTTGTGTGATCTTGGACACATCATTTAACCTCTTTGGGCTTCCATCTCCTCATAGGGCAGAGGACTAGGTGATTTCTAAAATCTTGTTCAAAATGTATAAATTAAAGATGATATTCAGTGTCTAAGATATTGTGAGGATGATCATCTCTTTTTAGAGCTTTCTTGAGGAGAGATTTGGTGGGTGAGCAGGATTTCCATAGGGTAGGGTCAGGCCTCTGCTTTGCTAGAAGAGGAAAATAGGCTGTGAGATCTGAAAAAAAAGTATCCATTTGCCTAATAAATCTGCCACAGGATGTCTAAAGAAGCTCCTCTAGATAGAGTATATGCTTATTAGGGAGGGAGGAAAAACTGCTGTTTGTGGAAAAATCCCTCTATGTTAGCTTCTGGATCTATAGCTAAACAACTTCTACTCCCAGGTTACACAAGTGATCCCACTCCCTCTAGTCAAGGAAGCACTTGAGTCTTCCTACCTATCTCCTATTTAGCTGCTACCATGGGAACATGGGAAATATTTGTGCAGCAACTACAAATTGTGACACAGTAATACTTAGTTTAGATTATCTATTGATCTGGTAGGGAGGAGGAAAGAAGAGTGTGAATGATTCATTGTATGTGGAGATTTTTTAAAAAATAATAACCTTTTATTTTTCAAAATACATGCAAAGATAGTTTTTAACATTCACCCTTGCAAAACTTTGTGTTCTAAATTTTTGTCCTTCCCTCCCTCTCTGCCCTCTCCTCTAGACAGCAAGTAATCTATTATTGGACCATTTAACCATATTGATTAAACATGTGCAATTCTTCTAAACGTTTCCACATTTATCATGCTGCATAATAAAAATCAGATCAAAAGGGAAAAAAGAAAAAAAAAAAGCAAACAACAATAACAAAAAAAGTTGAAAATACTATGTTGTGATCCACGTTCAGTCCCCACAGTCCTTTTTCTAGATGCAAATGGCTCTCTCCATCACAAGTCTGTTGGAGTTGGCCTGAATCACCTCATCGTTGAAAAGAGCCGTGTTGATCATCATATAATCTTGTTGCCATGTACAATGTTCTCCCGGTTCTGCTCACTTCACTTAGCATCAGTTCATGTAATTCTCTCCAGGTCTTTCTGAAATTATCTTGCTCATCATTTCTTACAGAGCAATAATAACATTCATATACCAAAACTTATTCAGCTATTTCCAACTGATGGGCATCCACTCAGTTTCCATTTCCTTGTCACTACATAAAGGGCTACTACAAACATTTTTGCACATATGGGTCCTTTTCCTTTTCCTTTTTTTTTTTTTTTTTAAATCATCTCTTTGGGATATAGACCCTGTAGAGACACTGCTAGATCAAAGGTTGTGCGCAGTTTAGTAGTCCTTTGCACATAGTTCCAAATTGTGCTCCAGAATGTTTGGATCAATTCACAACTTCACCAACAATGCATTAGTGTCCCAATTTTCTTATATCCCCTCCAAAATTTATCATTATCTTTTCCTGGCATCTTAGCCAATCTGAGAGTTGTGTAGTAGTACTTCAGAATTGTCTTAATTTGCATTGGAGATAACTTTTAAAAAGAAAAAAAACTTAAGTTGCCTTGTTAGAGAAAATAGTTGCTAATGTTTACTGATCTTAAATATATACCTTAGCAACAGGGGATGTTAGCATTTTTATTGGTAAATTGTTGGTTTCTCACAAACAGGAATTTGTGACTCTTCCTGTTATATTTTCTAATTGAGGCAAAAAATAAATAAAATCTTAGAGATGAAGTATATGATATTTGCATACAATAAGTACTCAGAAGAAAGAGATCATTTTAACTTGGATTATTTAGAACATCTCCAGTTCAGCAAACATTTAAGATCCTGTTATCTACTGGGAACTATGTTGACAGAAGAGGTGAGAATCAGGGTTGAGTATTAAGGATGGATGTGATATAAGTACTTTTTGTGTTGACTAGAATGAGTGAGACTAGAATATCTCATTTGGAAGGTTTACATAAAGCAATAGTAGGAGTTGCTTTGAGGTCATTTATGAAAGCCCTTGAAAGATATATTTACACTTTGGTCCTATAAAAATCAGGGGCCCTTTTAAAAGTTGTTGAGCATAAAATAAAAAGCCTTCCTAAATTTTTGAGTGGGAAAGTGATATGAATGAATATAAGCACTTTTTTAAGCACTTGTAACATACCATCAATTGTATTGAATTTGGTGGTTATGAAAACAAATACCAAGACAGCCCTTACCCTCAAGAAGCTGTCATTTAAACAGAGGAAGACCAAAGGCACAAGGCAGTGGTGGCCAGGGGAGTCACTAAGATACTAGTAACATCAATAGGAATTGAGGTATTGTGTGGGGGAAAGAAATTTAGGAGATCTGTGTCTGGCTGAAAATGTGGAGGAGGATGAAGTGCTTGATCATAGGTAAAAGTACATGTTACAGATCTCTTCTCATGCCAGAGAGGCAAGAGCCTAGTCCTTTTCTTTTCCTTCTTTTTTTTCTTACAAGGGAAAGCTCAGTCTAAAGTAGAAAGAGACAGGTTTCTAGAAATGGTTGTGATAGACAAAAGGTATAAATAAAACCTATATTTTAAAAAAATTACTTTTTGCCAAAGTATTGTGTGTTTCTGTGCTGTGTGTAGGTTTTTAAAAACTTTTCTGCTTTAGGCTTTTTAAAGGGACCAAACCCTTTTCCCCTTGAACACTAAAACAGAAAAAAATGTAACCATCCAGGATGGATTAGAGTAGTAAAGAGACTGGAGGTAGGTGAGTAATTATAAGTCTGGTCACTACGTTGTAAGTTAATAAGGACCTAGACTTAGAGAGTGGTCATGAAAATGGACAAGGATTTATTTGATTTAAGACCTTCAGAAGATAAGTCTACAGTAGCTTGTGGCTGAACATTTGAGAAAAGGCAATGGAGGAGTTAGGGATGACTCAATTTTCTTTTCTGGTTTTCTGGAAGAAATATGGAAGTCAGGCAAAATCTTTCAGCAAAAGGCTGTTGAGATTAGTTTCACATAGACTAAGTTTGAATTGATAATAGTTTTAATTCCCTGACAAACCTTTTTCCATCTAATGCTTATCATGATTTTTAGATATGAGATTTTTTATTTTTTCTTTTTGGTGCAGACTGACATCATTGATCACAGCTTTGCAGTGGAATGGATGCAGGATTTTGAAACTTTCCAAGATGCCTTAAATCAAGAAACTACATATGTCAGTAATCTGACTCGTTCTATGAGTCTGGTGTTGGATGAATTTTATAGTTCACTCAGAGTAAGTCTTTACCTCCACTCTTTTCATTTTTAAAATGATTGGAAGTATCAGGAAAGGATCATCTTTGATTTAAATCTTATTAGAGAGCGAAAGCTTTAATGGTTCAACTCTTTGACTGAATAGGTCAAGTAAGTACACATAGGCAAAGATAACTTCAAAAAAGGTTGGGTTGTAAACTAAATTCCTGCTTTTATCTTTTGTTAAATAAAATTTAAAATGAGACCACAAGTTATTTTTTGCAATATGCAATTTAGAACAAAATTTAAAGGAATATAAACAGTTGAATATATATGTATATATATATTCAACTGTTTTTTTGTCTGCTTAACTAAACCTTGGCTTTCCATTCTACTTGAAGAAGACTTAAATTTTATACATAGGATATTATCTTGCATTTTATCATAGTTCCCTTAACTACAAAAGGGATGTAATAATATCTTCCAAGGTTGTTGGGAAGGTGAAATAAAATAATAACTTTAAAACTTACCACAGTGCCTGGCACATAGTAAGTAGGCACTTAATAAGTGCTTGTTCTTTTTACTTCCTTTCTCTTTTTCCTTCTCCCCAGTGAGGTTTGAGTAGAGAATGATATGATTAGACCTGTACCAAAATCACCTTGTGAAGGATAAAAAGGAGGGAATGAATACTTTCTGACAAGTTGAGGTCAGGAGGGAAACCAGAAAACCTGCTTGAGGTAGCTGTATGTTTATCAGACTTAGAAGAATAGGATTGCTTGATAGGCAGAGATGTTGGGTGAAAGGACATTTCAAGGAAAGGAAAGCTACAGTTAATGGTGACAGTAGTAGGTTTGTAAAAGGAAGTGATGTTAAACCAGAAAGGAACTTGTGTGCTTCACTTATAATTGCTTTCTTTTTCCATTTTTGTTATTGCTGAAAAGGTCTTTTTGCCAAAGTATTGTGTGTTTCTGCTCTGTGTGTAGGTTTTTAAAAACTTTTCTGCTTTAGGCTTTTTAAAGGGACCAAACTCTTTTCCCCTTGAACACTAAAACAAAACAAAACAAAAAAACTATTTGAATAAAACATAAAAAAGATGAGATTTTTAAAAATTTGTCATTAAAAAAATTATCAAGCATTTAATTTTTTTTTCCCTCCCATTTATCTTGTCTCCCTTCTCCCCACTGGAAAAATTTTAAATCCTTATAATAAATATGCATGTCAAACGAAACAAATTCTCATATTGGCTCTGTTCCAAAATGTGAGTCTTAGTCTGCATTTTGAGATCATCACTTCACAGGAATGGCGCAGTGTTTCACTGTGGGATCATGAATGTTCATTTACTTGATCAGAATTTGTAAGTCTTTCAAAATTAAAAGATAAAGCCAAGTTTTTCAATGATTTACTTATAGGATTCTGGGGTGCTTTTGGCAGGTGGTAGGGGTGTCTGCTGTCCTGGGCACAGGCTTAGAAGAACTCTTTGTGCAAGTCTCTAGTGCCGTAGAAGAATATGAAAGGTAAGAAGGGAAAAGTGTTATTGATAGCTGTATTGGGATCCACACTTCTGGGATAAGGAACCTTTTTGTGGCCAGGCATTCAGGTTTTCTCCATTTATACATTTGGTTCACATTATATACATATATTCTTTTCCCACACTCCCATTTACTGGGTGACATCTGACCTTTTTACAAAAGTAGGTCGTCAACAATCCATAAACATGTTTACTCTACAAAAAAACTCCTTTACATATTTTTTCCTTTTCCTTCCCTGCCCCCTTCCCTGAACTCTGTCTTTGGTTAGTTTTACACCTGGGCCACTGTAGTTGTCAGGCATATTTTGTTGGTTCTTCAGACAAGGACTTTATCTCACTCAGCTTGCTTATTGTTCAGGTGCATCACAGTTCCATGTCAAGATTTCTGAAGCCAGTAGACATTTTTTCCTTTTTAAGCCTCCACTCAATGTTTACAACTCTAGGGAAGCAAATGATTTAGACAAAAATTATATACACTTCCTAGTTTCATGGGCAAGTTAGTCATTCTGGAGTTTTGCTCATTTATAATGGTATTTCTCCTGTTGGGGTACAGTAGCCTTAGGTTTAGACGGACCCCTTTATTTAACTACATTTGCTTATCGTTTACTCTTTGGTGATAAAAGTTCTAGCTGGTTGGCCTAGGACAGATTACTATTGAGGCAAAGCATTTAAAAAGAATTTTTTCTTTCTAGGGAATATCGCCCTGAATATGAGCGTTTGAAGAAAACTTTGGTAAGAAAGGCTGTTTTCTTAGCACCCCATAGGTCACTAGCTTCTTTTCATGGATTTCAAGGCACTTTGTAGATCCCTGTTTCTTTCCATTTAAATTAGTATGTTCTATGAGCTATCTTATAGCTTTTCTTCACATAGAATAATAATAGGTTATAGTTAAGTATCATTTTATAATTTTCAAATCTCCATTTGAAAATTGGGTTTCTTTGTGATGTTTTAAACAACAAATTCAATTCAGCAAACATATGAGTACCTACTATGTGCAAGGCACTATTGGGATTATAAAGATGAAAATGAAATAGCCTCTCTCCTCCTGGACTTTATATCCTGGGGTGGGGGGTGGGAGGGAGAGATAGTAATTATAGACAGATGATTTATATGGGTTATGGAGAAAAGACAGAAAATTTATATGGGTTATTTGAAGAAGAAGAGTTTGGGGATTTTAAGGGAAGACTACATGGAGCAGGTGGCCTCTGTGTTGAGCCTTGAAGGAAAATAAAGCATTTGAAAAAGGCATTTCTGAAGAGGCAGACCAGAACAATAGTAGAGTATTTGAATTCTGCTTCTTAGAACATCTGTGTGACCTTGATTGCTTAACTTTTTTCACCCTTCTTTTTTTCATCTGTAAAACAAGGATAATAATAGCAAACCTTTTTGTAAGTTTGAATTAACAATTAGCATGAGCTGATATTAATAAAGGATCCATACATTCCAAGCATAGAGATAGTCTATATGGATTTCGATTGTAGAGAAGTATAAAATAAAGCTGGGGAGGTGGGTTGCCAAGAAATTAATTGTAGAGAATTATTGCTTTTCCTTTTTGAACATATACTTCTTTCTTCCTGTTTTCCACATTGAAGTTTGCTTTCCTGATTGTGAGGTTGTGGCTTAAGCTGTAGAATCTCCTTTCTTAGAAATCTCTTGGAATAGGAAAAGCACCAACTGGAATGCAGGGAAAGACACTTGGTGACATTAAGAAACTCCTATCAGAGCAAACATTACTCAGTATATGTGGCCCAGTACATAATATATGCAGATAGGAATACCAGTCAGCAGCCTTAACCCACATGACTTTTTCTTAAAGCAAGATTTTGAAAACTAATATATCCTGGTTGGTCCTTTGTCACTGAATTTTCTACTGCTTGTATTTGACAGGAATTTCATTTTTCCTGCCTGTGCCATGTATCTATTTTACTTAGTTCCAATTGCAGTCTTTCACATCATGAACCTCAGTTTTTTGGGGGTCCCTTCTTCATTCTATTTTATACACATCTTTTCTTCCTTAATTTCCAAACAGCCCTCTGGGTTTTTCTGTTGCTCTTAAACTCTCTTTAAAAGACTAGTAGTTTCCTCCTACTTTGGGGGTTTTTCCATGATTTTTCCCCCCTTTCTACAGGCCCACACACAAAGCCAGAAGCAAAAAGAACAACTGGACCGGCTTCGAAAAGACATGGGGCCTGTGGCCTTGGATCCTGGGGCTGCTGCAGGTACTTGAGGGAATGTTGGAGTGAGGAAATACAGCACTTTCCCTCACCAATTGTTTTGGGGGCAGAATATAGTTTCCAATAGGCCAGAATATATAACAGATTTACAAAGCATTATCTTCAGCTAGTTTTTGTTCCCTGTTGGCAATTATGGGATTCTCATTGAAATTGGAGTTTTATTGGCATAGTGACTTTGGTATCAATTTGAAGTTATTGTCCTTTCCTGCAGTATCCTATTGATGATAAAAGAGTAATTGTGGCTCAGTGTGCTGCTGAAGCTAGATTACACTTAGAAATTATCTTTATATGTTTATAGGTTACCCTGAAATTACTGCCTTTCTCTTCTTGTTCATCATACCCTTTGATATGATAGATGCAGCTTTGTTTTTTTTTCTCTCTCATATCATGAGTTTGTTCATTTTGAAGCAGACAGGGTTTTATATTCTTCCCTGCTAGTATTTTCTGTCTTATTTGTGGTCCTGTCATACCACTACTGCCGACTTCGACTCAATTTCCAATCTGCTCAAGTGAGATTTAAATAGTATTTATTCCTTGAATATACATTTATTTTTAGGGATAATTTCAGTTCAGCAAATATTTCAATTCAGCAAGGTATTGTTTTAAAGTAGAAAAAGAAGCAGTGTAGTGGGCTGGATAGAGAAGTAACCCAGGTTCCTGTCCCACCTCTGATATGTCCACATGGCAAGTCACTTCTGGGTCTGAAGGCAACTTTTGAGACTATAACTTGTAGAGAAGGAACTGATCTGCTCTAGTGTGAAGAACTCTACTAGTCAAAGGACAAATCATAAAACAAAAGGCTATCTATAAGGACACTTGAAGATAGAGAAATCTCTTTTAGTTGAGGGAAAAACATACCTCATACTTTTTATAAGCAAGGAGTATACATATTATTGACTTCATTTTTTCCCCCTCAAAGACTAATACATAGTAGGGTAATTCAGTAAAATGTTTAAAAAAATAAGGGCAGCTAGGTGGTGCAGTAGATAGAGCACCAGCCCTGAAGTCAGGAGGACCTGAGTTCAAATCTCATCTGAGACACTTAACACTTTCTATCTGTGTAACCCTGGGCAAGTCACTTGCCTCAGCAAAAAAAAAAAAAAAAAAAAAAAAATCTGGTTTGTAAAACCAAGTAATTTTTTCTAGTTTTAAAGTTTTTTTCCTCAATAGTATTTATTTTTCCAGTGACATACAAAGATAGTTTTCAATATTCATTCTCTAAAATTACAACTGAGTGAAGTAAGCACAATCAGGAAAACTTTATACACCGCAACAATAAGAGTATGTCATGATTATCTGTGATGGATTTGGCTCTTTTCAATAATGAGGTGACTCAAGACAATTCTAATAGTTATGGGATGAAAAATTCCATCTACATCCAGAAAAAGAACTATGGAGACAGAATACAGTTCAAAGCATAATATTTTCATTTTTGTTTGTTTGCCATTTCTTTCTCATGGTTTTTTCCCCTTTTGGTCTGATTTTTCTTGTACAATGTGGCAAATATGGAAATATGTTTAAAATGATTGTATATGTTTAGACTATATAACACATTGCCTGCTGAATTGGGGAGGAGAGAGGTAAGGGAAGGAGGGAGAAAACATTTTGAACACAAAGTGTTACGTAAATGAATGTTAAAAGCTATCTTTGCATGCATTTGGAAAACTATTAGGGGAAAAATGAAAATAGTATAATAACAAAATAATACTTTGGTCAGTATTAAGTCTTTATAGTTCTCTCTGTGGATGCAGATGGCATTTTCTATTCTAAGTTTATTGGAACTTTCTTGGATCACTGCATTGCTGGAAAGAACTAAATCTATCATAGTTGATCTTGCTGATACTATATAGGTACAGTGTTCTCCTAGTTCTGCTCACATCATTCAACATCAATTGCTCACATCACTCAACATCATTTTCTCAAATCAGCCAGTTCGTTATTAAATAGTTTCTTAAAATTGATTTTTAAATATATATATGTGGTCAGCCTTCCAACAAATTAATTCATACTTGATTACTACCTCTAAGTTGTTTTTAGCTCATTTCCCTTTTCAGCTTTTATGTACAAGTGCTATTCATTAACATTTTTTATTGTTTAAATAAGAATTGGCTTTTATCAATTTCTTTTGTTTTTATGTCATAGTCATTTCAAGATATGATCTTTATCCCTTCTCTTACATAACCTTTTCTTATAACCTAGAAAAACAATTAGAGAAAACTGACCCTATAAACAGCTATATCTGACAGCACATGCAGTGTTCTTCTGTAAGTTTCTCACTTTTCATTAAGAAGTTTGCTTCATAGGGCAGCTAGATGGCTCAGTGGATAGAGAACTGGTCCTGGAAGGACCTGAGTTCAAATCCAGCTTCAGACACTTAACACTTCCTAGAGATGTGATCCTGGGCAAGTCACAACTCCAATTGCCTCAGCCAAAAAAAAAAAAAAAAAAAAAAAAAGAAGAAGAAGAAGAAGAAGTTTGCTTCATCCATCTTATAGGCACAGATATTGTTACCTGTATTTAATCTTAAGTTCTGGTGCCTTTTTTTTTTTTTTTTTTTTTTTTTTAAATAGCTTTTTATATACAAAACATATCAATGGGTAATTTTTCAACATTGATCCTTGCAAAAACTTCTGTTTCAACTTTTCCCCTTCTTTCTTCCACTCCTTCCCCTAGGTGGCAGGTAGTCCCATACATGTTAAATATGTTAAAGTATATCTTAAATACAATATATGTATACATATTTATACAGTTATCTTGTTGCACAAGGAAGATCAGATTTAGAAAGAAGGTAAAAATAAAATAAGAAGAAAAAACAAAAATGCAAGCAAACAATAACAGAAAGAGTGGAAATATTATATTGTGGTTTGTATTCATTTCCCAGTATTCTGAGTGTAGCTGGTTCTGTTCCTTACAGATCAATTAGAACTGATTTGGATCCTCTCATTGTTGAAGAGAGCCACGTCCATCAGAATTGATCATCATGTAGTATTGTTGTTGAAGTGTATAATGATCTCCTGGTTCTGCTCATTTCACTTAGCATCAGTTCATATATATCTCTCCAAGTCTCTATGTATTCATCCTGCTGGTCATTTCTTACAGAACAATAATATTCCATAACATTTGTATACTACAATTTATTCAGCCATTTTCCAATTAATGGGCATCCATTCAATTTCCAGTTTCTAGCCCAAATGAAAAGGGATGCTACAAACATTTTTGTGCATGTGGGTCCCTTTCCCTCTAAGATCTCTTTAGGATATAAGCCCAGTAGCAACACTGCTGGGTCAAAGGGTATGCACAGTTTGATAACTTTTTGAGCACAGTTCCAAATTGCTCTCCAGAGTGGTTGGATCCATTCACAATTCCACCAACAATGTATCAATGTCCCAGTTTTCCCATATCCCCTCCAACATTCATCATCTTTTCCTGTCATCTTAGCCAATCTGACAGTTATGTTGTGGTATTTCAGAGTTGTCTTAATTTGCTTTTCTCTCATGAACAATGATTTGTTTCTTTTCATATGACTAGAAATAGTTTCAATTTCTTCATCCGAAAATTGTTCATAGCCTTTGACTGTTTACCAATTGGAGAATGGCTTAATTTCTTATAAATTAGAGTCAATTCTCCATATATTTTGGAGATGAGGTCTTTATCAGAACCTTTAGCTGTAAAAATGTTTTCCCAGTTTATTGTTTCCCTTCTAATTTTGTCCACATTAGTTTTATTTGTACAAAAGCTTTTTAATTTGATATAATCAAATTTTTCTATTTTGTGATAAATTACCTCTAGTTCTTCTTTAGTCACAAATTCCTTCCTCCTGCACAGGTCTGAGAGGTAAACGATACTATTTTCTTCTAATTTATTTATAAATCTTATTCTTTATGCCTAGATCATGAACCCATTTTGATCTTATGTTGGTGTACGGTGTTAAGTATGGGTCAATGTCTAGTTTCTGCCATACTAATTTCCTATTTTCCCAGAAATTTTTATCAAATAATGAATTCTTATCCCAAAAGCTGGGGTCTTTGGGTTTGTCAAACACTAGATTGCTATAGTTATTGACTATTTTGTCCTGTGAACCTAACCTATTCCTCTGATTAACTAGTCTATTTCTTAGCCAATACCAAATGGTTTTGGTGGCCACTGTTTTATAATATAGTTTTAGATCAGGTACATCTAGGCCACCTTCATTTGATTTTTTTTTTTTTTTTCATTAGTTCCCTTGAAATTCTTGACCTTTTGTTCTTCCAGATGAATTTTTTTTTCTAGGTCATTAAAATAATTTCTTGAGAGTCTGATTGGTATAGCACTAAATAAATAGATTAGTTTAGGTAGTATTGTCATCTTTATTATATTCGCTCGACTTATCCAGGAGCACTTAATATTTTTCCAGTTGTTTAGGTCTGACCTTATTTGTGTGAAAAGTGTTTTGTAGATTTGTTCATATAGTTCCTGACTTTCCCTTGGCAGTTAGATTCCCAAATATTTTATACTATTGACAGTTATTTTATTTAATAGTTTTTATTTACCAGATATATGCCTGGGTAATTTTACAACATTGACAATTGCCAAACCTTTTGTTTTAATTTTTCCCCTCCTCCCCCCCCCCCCCATGGCAGGTTGACCAATACATGTTAAATATGTTAAAGTATAAATTAAATACAATATATGTACAGGTGTCCAAACAGTTGTTTTGCTGTATAAAAAGAATTGGACTTTGAAATAGTGTACAATTAGCCTGTGAAGGAAATCCAAAATGCAGGCAGACAAAATTAGAGGGATTGGAAATTCTATGTAGTGGTTCATAGTTATCTCCTAGAGTTTTTTTCGCTGGGTGTAGCTGGTTCAATTCATTACTGTTCTATTGGAACTGATTTGTTTCATCTCATTGTTGAAGAGGGGTACGTCCATCAGAATTGATCATCATATAGTACTGTTGTTGAAATATACAACGATCTTCTGGTCCTACTCATTTCACTCAGCATCAGTTCATATAAGTCTCTCCAGGCCTTTCTAAAATCATCCTGTTGGTCATTTTTTACAGAACAATAATATTCCATAATATTCACATACCACAATTTATTCAGCCATTCTCCAATTGATGGGCATCCACATAGTTTCCAGTTTCTGGCCATTACAAAGAGGGCTGCCACAAACATTCTTGCACATGTGGGTCCCTTTCCCTTCTTTAAGATCTCTTTGGGATATAAGCTCAGTAATAACACTGCTGGGTCAAAGGGTATGCACAGTTTGATAACTTTTTGAGCATAGTTCAAAATTGCTCTCCAGAATGACTGGATGTATTCACAATTCCACGAACAATGCATCAGTATCCCTGTTTTCCCACATCCCTTCCAACATTCTGCATTATCTTTCCCTGTCATTCTAGCCAATCTGACAGGTGTGTAGTGGTATCTCAGAGTTTGTCAGTTATTTTAAATGGAATTTCTATTTGTATCTCTTGCTGTTGGATTTTGTTAGTGATATGTAAAAATGTTGATGATTTGTGTGGATTTATTTTGTATCCTGCAACTTTGCTAAAGTTGTGGATTATTTCTAAAACTTTTTAGTAGGATCTATGGGGTTTTCTAAGTGCACCATCATATCTTTAAAAAGTGATAATTTGGTTTCCTCATTACCTACTCTGATTCCTTTAATTTCTTTTTCATCTCTTATTGCCAAAGCTTGTTTCACTCTGATTTTATTGGGAATGGTTCCAGTTTATCACCATTACATATGATGCTTACTGATGATTTTAAATAGATGCTACTGACTATTTTAAGGAAAAGTCCATTTATTCCTATACTCTCTAATGTTTTTAATAGGAATGGGTGTTGAATTTTGTCAAATGCTTTTTCTCCATCTATTGAGATGATCATATGGTTTTTTTTTAGGGAGTTGATTAATAGCTTGTTCTATTTCTTTTTCTAAAATGGGACTATTTAGGGGCAGCTAGGTGGCACAGTAGATAGAGCACCAGCCTTGAATACAGGAGGACCCGAGTTCAAATTTGGTCTCAGACACTTTACACTTCCTAGCTGTGTGACCCTGGGCAAGTCACTTAACCCCAGCCTCAGGGAGAAAAAAAAGTAAAATAAAATGGGACTATTTAACCAATTTAATTCTTCCTCTGTTAATCTGGACAACCTATATTTTTGAAGGTATTCATTCATTTCATTTAAGTTATCTAATTTATTGGCATATAGTTGGGCAAAATAACTCCTAATTGTTGCTCCAATTTCGTCTTCTTTAGTGGAAATTTCTCCCTTTTCATTCTTAAGACTAACAATTTGATTTTCCTCTTTCCTTTTTCTAATCAAATTTACCAAGGGTTCATCTATTTTGTTGGTTTTTTTATAAAACCAACTCTTAGTTTTATTTATTAATTCAATCGTGTTTTTACTTTCAATTTTATTGATCTCTCCTTTTATTTTTAGAATTTCAAGTTTAGTGTTTGATTGAGGGTTTTTAATTTGTTCTTTTTCTAGCTTTTTTAGTTGTAAGCCTTATTCATTGATTTTCTCTTTCTCTATTTTATGCAAATAAGCTTCTAGAGAAAATTTCCCCTTATTGCAGCCTTGGCTGCATCCCACACATTTTGGTATGATGTCTTGTTGTTGTCATTCTCTTGGGTAAAATTATTATTTGTGTCTATGATTTGCTGTTTCACCCAATCATTCTTTTTTTAAAAGTTTATTTTTTATTATAGCTTTTTTTATTTACAAGATATATGCATGAGTGATTTTTCATCATTGACCCTTGTAAAACCTTCTGTTCCACCTTTTCCCTTCCTTTCTCCCACCTGCTTGCTCCCCTAGATGGCAGGTAGACCAAATGTTAAATATGTTAAAGAATATGTTAAGTACACTATATGTATACATAGCTATACAATTATTTTTCTGCACAAGAAAAATCAGACTTAGAAATAAGGTAAAAAAAAAATAACCTAAGAAGGAAATAAAAAATGCAAGCGGACAAAAAAAGAGGGAGTGAAAATGCTATATTGTGACTCACACTCATTTCCCATAGTTGTTTTGCTGTTACCCAGTCATTTTTTAGGACAAGATTATTTAGTTTCCAATTACTTTTTGGTCTATTTTCCCCTGGCTTTTTATTGGATGTAATTTTTATTGCATCGTGATCTGAGAAGGATATTATTTCTGCCTTTCTGCATTTGAATTTGAGGTCTTTATGTACTAATATGTGGTCAATTTTTGTATCAATTCCATGAACTGCCGAGAAGAAAGTGTACTCCTTTCTCCATTCAGTTTTCTCCAAAGATCTATCATACCTAACTTTTCTAATATTCTATTTACCTCTTTAACTTCTTTCTTACTTGTTTTGTGGTTTGAGTGATATAATTCTGAAAGTGCAAGGTTGAGATCTTCTGCTATTACAGTTTTGCTGTCTATTTCTTCTTGCAGCTCTCTTAATTTCTCTTTTAAGAATTTAGATGCTTGCCAAAATGTTTGTGGCAGCTCTTTTTGTTGTACCTAGAAACTGGAAGTTGAATGGATGTCCATCAATTGGAGAATGGTTGGGTAAATTATGGTATATGAAGGTTATGGAATATTATTGCTCTGTAAGAAATGACCAGCAGGAGGAATACAGAGAGGCTTGGAGAGACTTACATCAACTGATGCTGAGTGAAATGAATAGAACCAGAAGATCGCTGTACACTTCAATGCTGTATGAAGAGGTATTCTGATGGAAGTGGATATCTTCAACATAAAGAAGATCCAACTCACTTCCAGTTGATCAATGATGGACAGAAATAACTACACCCAGAAAAGGAACACTGGGAAGTGAATGTAAATTGTTAGCCCTACTGTCTATCTACCCAGGTTACTTATACCTTCGGAATCTAATACTTAATGTGCAACAAGAAAATGGTATTTACACACATATATTGTATCTAGGTTTTATTGTAACACATGTAAAATGTATGGGATTGCCTGTCATCGGGGGGAGGGAGTAGGAGGGGGATAATTTGGAAAAATGAATACAAGGGATAATATTATTTTAAAAAAATTACTCATGCATATATACTATAGAAAAAAAATTCTAAATTAAAAAAAAAAGAATTTAGATGCTACACCACTTATATGTTTAATATTGATAATGCTTCATTATCTATGCTACCCTTTAGCAAGATATATAGTGCCCTTCCTTACCTCTTTTAATTAGATCAATTTTTGCTTTTGCTTGATTTGAGATCAGGATGGCTACCCCTGCTTTTTTTTTTTTTTACTTTACCTTAAGCATAATAGATTCTGCTTCAGCCTTTTACCTTTATTCTGTATGTGTCACTCTGCTTCATGTATGTTTCTTGTAAACAACATATTGTAGGATTCTGGCTTTTAATCCAGTCTGTTATCTATTTCTGCTTTATGGGGGAGTTTATGCCATTCCCATTTATGGTTAAATCTACTAATTCTGTATTTCCTGCCAAATTATTATCCCCAAATTATGCTTTTTTTCTTTTCTTTTCCCCTTACTCCCCTCCCCAGTATTAGACTTATGAGGATCACTTGCCTCACGCAACCCTCTCTCTTTAGAATCCCTCCCTTCCCCTTGAAGTCCCTACCCTTTTCTTAAACTTTTTCCTTACTATTTCTGTATTCCCTTCTATTTACCCTAACCCTTCCTTTTTCAATTTTTCCCTCCCTTTTAATTTTTCCCCTCCCACTTTTCAATGAGGTGGAAGAAGTTTCTATGTAAACCAAATATTTCTAATTTTTTCTCTTTGAGCCATATCTGATGAAAGTAAGATTCACACTATGTTCATCCCCCTTCCTTCATTCCCTCAGATATAATAGGTTTCCTTTGCCTCTTCGTGAGGTGTAGTTTCCCTCTTTTTGCCTCCACTTTTCCCCTTTTTCTGGTATAATTTCCTTTCCACCTTTAGTTCCTTTTTTATATTACAACAGTAAAACTAAATTATACATGTAGTCTTTATGTATACCCATAACATAAATACAGTTCTCAAGAATTCTTTTTACCTTTTTATGCTTCTTGTGATTCCTATATTTGGAGGTCAAACTTTTTGTTTAGCTCTGGTTTTTTCATCAGGAATAAATGGAATTCACCTATTTCATTGAATGTCCATCTTCTTCTCTGGAAGAAAATGCTCATTTTGGCTGGATAAGTTATTCTTGGCTGCATACCAAGTTCTTTTGCCTTTCAGAATATCAGATTGCAGGACCTTTGATCCCTTAATGTGGATGCTGTTAGATCCCGAGTGATCCTTATTGTGGCTCCTCAGTATTTGAATTGTTTTTTTTCTGGCTGCTTGAAGTATTTTTTCCTTGGTCTGATAGTTCTAGAATTTTGCCACAGTATTTCTTAGAATTTTCATTTTGGGATTTTTTTCAGTAGGTGATTGATGAATTCTTTCAATGTCTATTTTGCCTTCTGTTTCTATAACACCTGGGCAGTTCTGTTTAATGATTTCCTGAAAGATAGTGTCTAGGCTCTTTTTTTCATCATGATTTTCAGGGAGTCCAATAATCCTTAGATTATCTCTCCTAAATCTATTTTCCAGATCTGTTGTTTTCCCAAGTAGATATTTAACATTTTTTTCTATTTTTTCATTTTTTTGGTTTTGCTTGATTCCTCAAATTATTCATTTCCATTTGTTCAAGTCTGATTTTTAATGAATCATTTTTTAATTTACTTTTTAAATTTCTTTTTGTATTTGTCCAGTTGAGTTTTTTAATGAGTTGTTCTATGGAATTTTTTTCCATTTTGCCAATTTCTTAAAAAAAAAAAAAATATTTTCTTTTTCCGATTCACATATTCATTTCTGTTTTCCTTGGAATTGTTTACCTTTTCCAGCTCACAAATTCTGTTTTTCTGGGAGTTATTTGCCTTTTCCTATTCAGTAATTCTGTTTTTCAGGGAGTTGATTTCTTTTTCCATGCTATCTTTTAATGAGTAACACGACTTAACCTGATCCTCTTGCAAAGCTTTTCCTTTCCTTTCCCCATTTTTCTTCTTGCTCTTTTTAAAGATCCTTTTAAATTTCTTCTATGGGAGTCTTGTGTGATGGGGATCAGATCATATCCACCTTTGGATCTAGAGACAAACTGTTTTTAGTGTCCTCAGGGTTTGAAATCTGCTCTCTTTCCATATAGAAGCTATCAATAGTTAGAGCCCGCTTGGCTTTTTTGCTCATTTTGGAAAAAAAACAAACTATGGTCTGCTTATGGTGGGGGGGAGCAGTGAAGTATTTCCAAGCTGCCTCTATAGACAATAGGAAGTGGCAGTGAGGGGGGACAGTGGGACACTGGCTACACTGAGATTAGCAGTTGTGCTGAAATCAGCAGCAACGGGAAGGCAGTGTCTGCACTGGGAGCAGTGATTGCAGCTGCACCTGGGTCATGCTGAGTCACTCCAGGTGTTGGGTGGGTATGGCCAGGTTAAAAGAATCTAGCATTTTGGGGTTATAGCCTTTACCTCCTGTGTTTATAGTTTCTCTGCTGATCTACTGGCTTACTGCTAGGGCAGAGTAGCCCACACTGTGGCAGAGTTCTCCCCACAGATTTTTTGCCTGCAGAGACCACATCCTGCCCCCTCTGGTCTGCTCAGTGTGAGCTGTTTCCCAGGCTCTCACTGCCTGCCAGAGGTCTATACCTGGACTAACCCCAGTCCATCCCTGCCCAAGAGCAAAACATACCTTTTCTGGTGAATTACAAGATTATCTTTGGTTGGTAATGTGTTGTACTCCCAATATTCATCGGTTCTGACAGTCAAGCACTAATTCAGAGGCTGAATTTTGTTAAAATAGATTGAGGGAAAAGGAGAGTTTAGGAAGATGCATGTGTCTTCTCTGCCATCTTGGCTCTGCCCCCGAATTCTGGTATCTTAATGCTGATTTTCTTCTGGTATCACAGTATTGTGCATAGTAGTTTTTGAATGCTTTCATAGTCATATTTTGTGATGAAGTATTCCATTACATTGATAGTACCATAATTTGTTGATTCCCCTGCCAATGGTCACTTAACTTTGTTTCAAGTGTTTTTGCTTCCATAAAAAGTGTTGCTATGAATATTTTGGAATTTTGGGGACTTTCTGTCTTTAATCTCTTTAGTCCTCAGAGATCCCATTTTGTAGTAGTCTGCAGGGGGAAGATAATTGCTTTCTTTTCAAAAAACATTTCCTCATCCTTTCTTATATTAAAATAAGTGTCTACTTTTCATTTAGACAGTTCCAAAGTTCAATATAAGCCCTGCCAAACCCTTACCACACAGTTCTGAGGTCACTTTGGTATCAGGATCTTAAGAGATCTGATTCTTGATGCATAGCCCAGTGCTGCCTGTGTGAATGCTGCAGTGATCTTATTGCTTTGCTACTAGTCCCTCCTCTTCTCTCAACGGTTTATGAAACATGGGGAGAGTATATTAATCACTATTTAGGAAGTGAGGTTTTTGCTGCAAGTTGATATTTGTGCTTCCTTTACAGATAATTCGGCTTCTGCAGTGACTCCTTCTGATCTGATTCTAACCCGAGGTACAGCAGATGAGGAAGAAGATGAAGATAGTGATACAGATGATATTGACCATAAAGGTGAAAGAAAAAAACACCTGCCCTGAAGGTGGCAGACTAGAATGACTTTTTAGAGAGAGGATTGCTTCCACTGAGAATTGTCTACCCAGGAATTATTTTAGAGTAAAATTCCTGCTCTACTGCATGTCATTAATGGCCATGGAGATGAGAGATAGTAAAGGATTCTGTAATAGTAAATTGCTTCTCAAAGACTTTCTTTAGCCTTAGAATCTAATGTTATTTTGAGGTCTTTAGAATTGCTTTGAAGATATATGAAAAAAACGAAGGACTTCTTTTGGTTCATGATCAGTCTAAAAGTATCAGGACGTAGAGGATGACTTAGCTATAGAACCTTTGAATATAACTTGGTTAGGAGCAGTTCCATAAGTTGGGAACAAAATTTGCCTAATTCCTCCAGTATCAGAGTACTGTTCTGTCATCCCCATACTTCAGCAGTACTACTGGCAAAACCTCTCTCAAGTATTATGGGCTACAGATGATCATAAAGGTATCAGAGCTTCCTGATTGCATAAAGGGAATTTTTTTTTTAATTTTATTGGAACAGAATGTCTTTCCTGAGGAGTGGAATGAGAATAATTCCCATTACCTGGCTAATTAGAAAGTAATTTTTAACTACTTCTTTTTCCTTTTCCAGTTACAGAAGAAAGTCGTGAAGAACCAGCTTTCAAGAATTTTATGCATGAATCAGTTTCGTGGTACAAGAACAAAAGCAATGATAAATAAATTAGTAGGAGAGGAATATTAGGAATATTTGGGTTACTTGAAATCTTGAGTCCAGGAGGTCTGTAAGAGGAGACCTTTTGGCTTGGCAGTCAGTGTTCCTCATTGTTGGGTAGACTTGGTGACTAGACAGACTTGGAAGAGAGAAATTGTCAGTCTTGAGGCTTTATTATGTTAAACTCAAGTATATTTGTTGTTGGCAAATAGAAATTGACAGCTTACTCTTGGTTTTCTGCACCCCCATTGGAAAGCTGTTTTTGCAGCCAACACTTCTCCCTTTTTTTTCCTACACCCATGACTGTATGTGTCCTTTTCCTTGTGTGACAAGTGGTGCTGAGGGTGAATCTTTACAAACCAGGAATGCCAGTGGCTTCTCTCTCACCTTGTCAGTGTCTAGCATTATGTTATTTATAGGATCTCAAACCTGTTAGAGGAAAACAGGAATGCTCTGTTATATTGGAATTTGGATAAATAATTTATTTAATGTTGTGAGCCTATGTGTCATGATTTGGAATTAGTGAGAAATTACTTAGATTTCAAGGTTCTTTAAAAACAGATTTCTCCCCTCATTCAAAATGAATATTTAGCTAGTTTTAGGTATTGCTTCTTGAAATTTACCACATAAAGATAATAGGTCCTTCTCTGCTTATAGAGACTTAGAGAATTTATAGAGGACACATAAAAAGTTTTTAAATCAGAGTCCCCATTCTTTTGCATAAATCCTCCCCCCACCTACCCAATTCCCTCTTATCCTAAGCTAGGGGCTCATTTATTTTAGATAGTACACTTGCAAGGATATATTTATCTTACCAACACATAGCAATATCCTAGAACACAAGGGATCAAATTATATATTTTTTCTTTATTCAATTCAAATCACTAGACTTCATCAGTATAGTGTTGGTGACCAAGTTAAATCTTTGAATTAAAAACATTTAAGAGCTAATCTGTATGTTTTGTTTTAAGGATTATATCATAAATAAAACATATATAAAACATTTGTTAATGTTTTAGACAATTGTAGAGAGTACTTTTGACTAGCTTGGAATCTATGCATTCCAAAAATGAGGTGACAAATTAAAAAGGGGAGATTAATAAAATTGAAAATAAGAAAACTATTGAATTAATAAATAAAACTTTGAGTTGGTTTTATGAAAAAACTCAACAAAATACAAAAACAAATACATAATTTGATCAGAAAAAGGAAAGAAGAAAAACAAATTGTTAGTCTCAAAAATGAAAAGGGAGAATTTTCCGCCAATGAAGAAGAAATTAGAGCAATAATTAGGGGTTATTTTGCCCAATTATATGCCAATAAATTTGATAATCTAAATGAAATGGATTATTTAAGTTAAGAGGGAATAAATTATTGAAATAGTCCCATTTTACAAAAATGAAGTGACAGAAGATTGAGTTTTTATGCCTTACTTAGGGAATTCTGTAGGAATTCAAAGTGGTAATTTCTATTAAGATTAGGTACATTACAAGATTTTATATCAGGACATCATGTTTATCTAATGGAAATAAAATTCAGAGATCCATTTGTAATGTGAAGTTGTGATAAATCTGTAACGTAGCCTCTAAGATTCCAGAGTAAGATAAAGGTATCACAAACCAGATACAAAAAATACTAAATTACTAATTTGTAACATCCTCATAATTTTCTAATCATTTGGCATATATTTGACATGAATCATAATTGATGATTCTACAAACTTCTGGTCTAAATGATTGCCTTAATTCTTCTTACATTTATTTAACATATTTTTTGAGCACCACCCTTGAGGAAGGATATTCTTTAAAAAAAATTTTTCTGGGATATTGATTAAGTGGCTGCCAATTTATGTCAAGGGGAAGTTTAACCACTCATGATTCTCAGGCCAGTTTTCTATCTATCATATCATTAATAAAGTATGAAATTAAGAAGGATTAAGACTCAAGAAGTTATTGGATTTGGCAATTAAGAGGTCTTTGGTAACTTTGGAAAAACTGGTTTCAGTTAGTGAGGTCAAAAGATAGATTGGTTAGAAAGGTCAAGAAATGAATGGAAAAAAGACTGAAAGCTGACATTGCTTCTCTTTGGTGCCATAAAAGAAATGATGTAAGTAGAAAGTTGGGTCAGTAGGGGTAATCTCTGAAAGAAATTGAAACTACTAGTTACTGAGTTAGTTATTGTTGTTCAAGTTTCCCTTTACCTTGTTGATAGACAAAGTGTAGCATCTTATTAAAAGTGGTTTCAGGGTGTCCCCAGGTTTATATGTAATTGATATAGCATAATAGTGCTACAGGAGAATATTTGGTTTAGAGTTAGAGTGAGAACACTCGCACGGGATTCTCTTTAAGTCAAAGATTTATTTCACAAAAGCAACGGGCCAAAGAGCATGGACAACTAATTTGCATTAGGATCAAAGGGAATAAAACTTTATACCAAAATTTTGACTCTAAATCATGTTAGGAATACTAATTTTGCTAAAAGTCTTTTTCAAACAATAACTTAGCCACAGGATCTGTTAAAAACAGAGTTTGTAAAAATAGAAACTTGGTTGCCTGGATTAAAGGAACAGTTTATAGGGTAAATGTGCCTTCTGTAGGCCCAACGAGTCTAAGCATATTAATGTGATTTTAGAAATATTGTTATTTTCATAAATTAGTCTAGAGCCCAGGATTAGGATCCAACGTGTCCTCTACAATAGGATCTGATTCATTGGGTCACTGTATCATGATTCTAGAGGTAGAAAGGACCTCAGAGGTTACTGGTTCCTACGTGAATTGTTTTTCTGCATGAAAGATGCTTGATTGGAAGGAACTAGTAGAAATTGCTTAATTTGTGTTAATCACTTAAAACTTGAGCCATGTCAGCTCAAAGTACAAGATCAAGTCCCTAGTGGTGTAGGTTCTGTGCCATCTCTAGAAGTATGAATTCCATAAAATTTAATTTTTGGTTACTATAAACAAATTAAGAGAGCAAGGGATAATTTACCTATCAGATCTTTTGGAGAAGAGAGGAATTTATGGCCAATGAAGAACTAGAGAACATTATGAAATACAAAATTGACAATTTTTGATTACATTAAATTTAAAAGTTTATGCACAAACAAAACCAATGCAGTTAAGATTAGAAGGGAAGCAAAAAATGGGGGGGGTGGATTTTTACAGCTTATTTCTGATAAAGCCCTCATTTCTGAAATATATAAAGAACTGAGTCAAATTTATAAGAATATAAATCATTCCCCAGTTGATAAATGAATATGAACAGACAATTTTCAGATGAAGAAATTAAAGCCTTCTAGAGTTATATGAAAATATCAACCACTATTGGTTAAAGAAATGCAAATTAAAACAATTAAAACACCTCTCAGATTGGCTAAAATGACAGGAAAAGATAAAGATGAATATTATAGAAGATGTGGGAAAACTGGACATTACAGACACACTCAAAGCCTATTTGTAGCGCAGTGCTTTCAAGTATGCTCCAATTCAGTATCAAGATAGTGAAGGAAAACTACTTATGATACTCCTCATAATGAGATATAGCTATCTAACCTTTGTGTTGCCCTCATACTTAGTCTCCAAAAAGTCAGCAGAAAAATCTGCCCAGTACTTCAGTGGATCAGGTGTCAGGAAAAACTTTCTAAAATTAAAGCTAAAGTTAGGGTAGCTAGGTGGTACAGTGAATAGAGCAATGGATAGGTCTGGAGTAAGATTCATCTTACTAGTTGTCACCTTAGATAAGTCATTTAACCATGTTGGCCATAGTTTTCTTATCTGTAAAATGAGCTGGAGAAGGAAATAGCAAACTACTCCAATATCTTTGCAAGAAAACCCCAAATTGGATTACGAGTTGGACCCAATTGAAACACAAAGCCCCAAAAGTGGAAGGGGCTGGGGGGCAGTTAGGTGGTGCAATGGATAGAGCACTAGCCCTGAATTCAGGAGGACCTGAGTTCAAATGTGGTCTTAGACACTTAATACTTCCTAGCTGTGTGACCTTGGGCAAGTCACTTAACCCTAGCGGGGGGGGGGTGGAGGGACGGGGAAGTGGAATAGGCTGCTTTAAGAAATGATGGGTTTCAGGATTCATGATGAAAAATGCTGTCCATCTCCAGAACTGATGAACTCCAAGCACATTTTTAAAACCTTTGGTTATGGTTATCTGAAACAATTAGGGTTGGATGACCACTTGTCAATATTCAGTATAGCAAACATTAAATATCACATGTAAGGCATTGGGGATAAAAATTTAAAAAAATATTTTTTAAGAAATAGGATCTGGTAAAAACAGCAACTTGGTTGCCTAGGTTCAAGAAATAGTTTAGAGAGCAAATGTTCCTTCTGTGAGTCCGTGTCTAAACATGTTAATGTTACTGATTTTAGAAAACGTTGCTAGTAATTAAGTTAGTCTAGGGCCCAGGATTAGAATCCAATATGTCCTTTAGGATCTCTGTAATAGGATCTGGTCATTGGGTCATAGCATCATGATTCTATAGATAGAAGGGACCTCAGAAGTCACTGGTTATTATGTGAACTATTTTTTAAAAATATAAAACGTTAAAATATATGTCAAATCCAATATGTGTAAACTTATTTATACAATTCTCTTGTTGCACAAGAAAAATCAAAAAGGAAAGTAAATGAGTAAAAAAACAATGCAAATGAACAACAAACAAAAAAGTAAAAATGCTGTTGTGTTCCACATTCAGTTCCCACGGTACTCTGTCTGGATATAGATGGCTCTCTTCATTACAAGATCATTGGAACTGGATTGAATCATCTCATTGCTGGAAAGAGTCACGTTCATCAGAATTGATCATCGTATAGTCTTGTTGCCGTGTATAATGATCAGGTTTTGCTCATTTCACTCAGCATCAGTTCATGTAAGTCTCTCCAGGACTCTAAAATCATCCTGCCGGTTGTTTCTTACAGAACAATAATATTCCATAACATTCATATACCACAATTTATTCAGCCATTCTCCAATTGATGGACTTCCACTCATTTTCCAGTTTCAGCCACAAACATTTTTGCACATGTGGGTCCCTTTCCCTCTAAGATCTCTTTGGGATATAAGCCCAGTAGCAACACTGCTGGATCAAAGGGTATGCACAGTTTGATAACTTTTTGAGCATAGTTCCAAATTGCTTTCTAGAATGTTTAGATCTGGTGGACTATTTTTCTGCATGAGATGCTTGATTCAGAGGAGCTAGTGGAAGTTGTGTAATTTGAGTTAGTCACAGCCATGTCAGCTCAACTAAGTATTAAAAAACAGTACAAGATGAAGTCCCTAGTGTTCTAGGTTCTGTATAAATTCTTAAGCTTTAACTTTTAGAAAATATAAACAAATTAAAAGAGCAAGTCCTTGCCCTTAAGAAGCTAACATTCAACTAGTATTCAATTTCAAATATGGGCTGCAGTAGAAGGCCTCTGAGGTCCCTTTCAACTCAAATTTTGTTAAGTTTTGATGTTCACATATTATTGTATAGAAAATTGTGCCAATTCACAACTTCCTCCAGTCATTTAATAGAGTATCATTTTTTATGACCCCATCAACACTGAATTTTATTACAATTTTTTGCCCATGTAGTAAAGATAGGCTTGTACATCAGAGGCAGTATGTCATAATAGATAGAGAGCTGGCCTTCTTTGTTTAAGGTCTACCTTTGACACATATTGCTCTTTGGCTCTAGGCAGTCACTTGACCTCTCAGTAGCTCAGACAAGTCTCTAAGACTTGGTTGCAAAGAAGATACTGTCTTGCATTGGCAGGAGTTTCCTTATGGGGAATTAATTACATATCAAATTATAAGTCTGATAAAAAAAAAAGCTAATGTATATATTTTTGACTACGACAGAGTTTTGAGAACTTTTCTGGTGATTCTTTAGGTTTCTTATAAGAATTTCCCATACAAAACCCCCTTAACCATTTATTCTAAGAATTTGCATTAATTCTTTATAGATTTTATATGTCTGATTTTTATCAATAACATATCAATAAACAGATTTTTTTCCACTGGTTTTATTGTGGATTATTTTTTGTACAATAAACTTGTTTTCTGTGATCAAACCTATCTATTTTTGTCTGTATTTTTTTCTATTTTAATAGCTTTTTCAAAATTGTGGTATATTTTCAATTCCATTTTCTTCTAATTTTTCTCTATGTTTTTAAATTTAGATAATTGATTTTGGAATTTAGATGAGAGAAAATGTAAATCTAATTTCCTTTTTATTCATTCAATTTTCTCTGTTGTTGGGTAAGAAAAAAATTTAGATTAGCTATGTGATTTAAATATTTCATATAGGATATCTGACCAATTCTTCATAAATTATTTATAAATATGTGTGTGTGTGTATAAAGTACAATTTTCTATCAGTAAAATTATTGAGATGTTATAAAATACAATATGTATTAATGTTGCCGAACCACCTCTCATTAGTTACACAACCATGTAGTTCCCAAGTGGAAAATTGCTGCCAATTCAGTTTTTCTTGGAGAAAGAATATCCACATAATATCTGTGTAGTGCCTCACATGGAGAGCATGAATCATGGAATCATGAGGATATAATAGGAAGTGAATTGCTTCAAGTATGTTTTCCCTGGGAAGAATTTAAACTACAGTGACACACTATCAGTAGGGACAACATGACTTATGGAAGAGAAGAATTTCCCTAGAATGTCAGGATGTTGCTCTAATAATAACTCCAAGTTTCATTTCGTAAATCTTGGGATCATGGAGAAAGCTAATAGATTGTAGACTTTTTATATTTTCAATATTTCTTTAAGGGCTTCTCAAGTCCTTTGCATGCATTTTCTGTGTGGGAAATAAAAGCTGTCCCATACCTAATATCCATGATGCATATTGAGAGAATAACCATTTTTATTAAGTAACTACAATGTGCCAGGCATTGTTCTATTCACTTTAAAAATATTATCTCATATCCTCACAAAAACCCTGCAAGGTAGTTGTTGTTATCCCTACTTTACAGTTGAGGAAACTGAGGCAAACAGGTTACATGACTTGCCCAGGTCACAGAACTAGGAAGCATCTGGGGCCCAATTTGGACCGAGGTCCTCCTGACTTTATCCCGAAACATTTCATTTATCCACTGTGCCATGCAAGCTGGAGACCTTGTTAACTCCATCTGGGGAAACCTAGGCACAGTTTTACCATGAGTTATGTTAGGATTTTTCTGAAGTAACTCTAAGAAGGAATAACAACTTAACAAGAAAAAAATGACTCTCAACGCAGTCTGATCAGTAGGTCAGGATCAGACCTGGTCAGTGTTGGTCAGAAGTCAAGCTTCTACTTAGTATGTGATCTATGCATATTATATAATGTCTCACTACAACACAAGCTCATTGAGCTGAGGAGTTTTGTTTTGTTTTTTGTCTTTGTAGGTGCTTGGTAAATGTTGGTTCAATGTTATGAGAGCAGCAGAACTAGAACAACTTTATCCCTTGATATACCTTAAAGAGAACATTAAATCTGCTGCCAATCCACATCCCAAGAAGTTCCCTTTATTTTTCCCAGTTTTACTTAATTAACCTAGCCACATTCTGCTCTGCCTCTTTTACAAGGCATCAGTCTTCCAAATCAAATTGTAGGTTCTTAATAAAGCTCCACATTCACACATATTTAAATGTGAAAGAAGAGGAAAGAAGAGAGGATAAAACAAGGTAATTACATTGCAAAAAAGGGACTAGTGGGAAAGACATACTTTAGAGGACTGCAGGACAAGAAAGAAAAAGAAAAGCTATACAATGAAGTGAAAGGAGGGTTGGGGGTGGGGTGGGGAGAGAGGAGGTCATATGATGTGTCACCACAGGTCTCTAGCTATTAAAATAAAAGTTTCATGAGCAACACTACTGACCTTAATTGGTAGAAGCCATTTATTTGTGTTGTCATTTGCTTTGAAGCACCAATATTTGATTCACAGTGACTTCCATTTGTTATCAAAGTAAACCAAACAAAATAAATATATACAAAATCCTATGCATACAGCATCTAAATCTAAACATAGCTATTTAAGTAATAGTTTTAACAAATTTGATCACCATAATTATCTCTCACTGAGATGGGCTGCAGCATATTTGTGTTTTTCATGGTAGAAAAGAGGAACCAGATTTAGTGGTGAACTAACTTGATCCCAAGTCATCACAACACATCAAAATCAGTGTTAAAAAACCAAAACAGAATTCTGGTCTCATCATCAGCACCTTGGTTTCTGTTTTAGTTTTTGTTTACACAAAACTGTTCTGACAGTCTCCATGAAGGGTAAGAAACACTTTCAGCCAAATCTATTTTTGGAGATTTTGGGAATGGTCTCTGGAGCCTTTGGACCGCTCCATAGCAATTCACTGTTCATGGGGATGTGTTCTTGTGTGATTGCCACCCTGTTGGTCAGGAGGAAAAAAGTCTTCCTTTTCCTCTTATATTTTCCTCATCCTCTTTTTGCAGCGCTGGTTGAAGACAGGGGAGGATCCCATGAGGCTGTCAGGGGAGTGGGATCCATAGCTGCTTTCTGAGCCGTTGGGGCTCTGGGGTATCCCAGCCTCACTGATGCCTGACATGGGCTCTTCAAAGACGTCACTGCCCAGCACGCCATGCCCAGAGACAGTGCCTTCTTCACTCTCCTGTGATTCTATTTTTACTGGGGCCAAGTTCCAAAGAGGAGAAGCATTTACCTCAGCACCTAGAAGCAGCCCAGCAGTTACAAAAAAACAAATGCATGCAGGTTAGTAAAGACATAAATAAATATAAATAAGAAATATAATAGTAGGTCAGATAAATAGTCCATGCAGCCTAGTGCTGTCTATGACAAAGAAGCTATCTCCAGGAAAAATCATGGCAGTTGCCCTCCATAATATCACTTTCAAAGGTAAATGAACCCTGAACACAGCATATTTAAGGGGAGATTAAAAGTTTGGGAGTTTCCTTGCCCAGTTCAGGGACTTATGGAAATAACTTCCTCTGCTTTCCTGTCTTACAAGTTACCTGTCTTCTGGCCCTTTGTTCTGGCTTCTTGACACTGTTCCAGGTAGAAAAAAGTAGACTATTTTTCTCCTCATTTGGCCAAATATTTTTTGGCCATGTCTGATCCGGAGATGGGAGAAGTTTTCTATCTATGAATGGTAGACTGCTCTATGAATTTTCAGTAATTTCTCTCAGACTCTTTTCTCAAGCCACGCTCTCCAACTTTTTTTCCTACTTAAGAGGCTCTTTGCCTGACATTTTAAAAACATTAAAAAAAAAAAGAAAAGGAGGTCTGACTTCTCTCAAGTCTACCACTATTACCACTAAAACCTCAAGGATCTATAATGTATTAATGTAGGTACTAGTTCTACAATGCTGCTTCCAATCTGGTAATAACTAAGTGTATCATCTTTGAGAGTTGGTATGGCCAAAAATTTCAACACTTTGCAGCCCTTCAGTGATGATACTCCTTGAACATATTTAGGTTTATTTCTATATAATAATATAGAGTCTAACACTAGATGAATCTGTACTTAAAGCCTTTCCACCTTAGGAGGACCTGCCAAATTTATGTCCTAGTGGCACAGCCATCTGGGACAGTAACAAGGGCTTCAGAGCAGTGGAACGTGGGGTCTCTACTGGGATGTTTGAGAGGGTTGCTATTGGGGTGAAAGCCCTAACAAAGAATAAGAAGGCCATTAAAGGACAGTACCCAGCAAATAACCTTGTGTGAGCGTGGTAACTTAATTCAAACTGACTAGCACATGGCCTTGAGTGTCTGAATATCTGATCACCTGCACTAACCTGATACACCCGGATCCTGGGCCTGGGAATCAAGCCTCATTCCCAAGCAGTAACCCAATTAGTCAAACTGCATTAATTGTTCTATAACTTAACTCCCTTTGCTTGATTTCTATAATTACCCTGGATCTCTTTTCAGCTCTTGCTGAATATGGACCCACTGACTCTTTTGACAGTAAGCCAGATTAAAGCACTTCTATAATCAAACTGGAGCTCTCGTCTCTTTGTTTGATGTCAAGGCTGTCCCTTGGTTAAGGAGAGGCTTAAAAGTTCCCCTGGTTGGGGAATTCTGGATCTTATAGCCATGAAGAGCCATGACACCATAAGAGGCCAGAATAAAACTATATTATATATTATTATTAATAATAATAGTATTATGATGTAAGGGGATATTGATTGGTCCTATTATTGGTTAATCATTTAATTGGGCAAAAGAAAATGATGAAGCTCTAAATGGCATTTTATATTTGCAAAATTAAATGGCTGAACTAGGAGGTGCATTTTTATGCTTCCCAATCTTTTTGAAGAGAAGATAATGTGACTCACTCAGCAACTTTCTTGAAATCATCCCATAAATTAAAAGTCATTTTGGAGAATGCTTCTTCTAGCTCAATCTATTTTTCCAAAAAGAACAGACAAAGTAGAAAGAAGATATCTTCAGAATCCAAGCATCCAGTTAAGATATCTTGTGACCTGGCATTTTAAAATTTTAGGGTTTTCATCTAATTTTCTTTTCTTCTCCCTTTCTCTTTCATTCTTTTATCTCCAGTTCAGCTATCATTTCCTCTAGTCTGTTTTCATATGGAAGGATGCAAAAGCAGTTAAGAGTAGCTGAATGAATGGGTCAGTGTCATAGAATAAGAGAATTTGTCCTACCTGAAGCCTGTGGAGAAGCTTCAACCTCCAGGTTGGATGAGAACCGTTCATTCTGAGCTCCAAGCACTCCTACAGGCAGAGATTGATCACCTGACGCCAAGTCTCCTTCCAACTCCTCACTGACAGGGAAGGTGATATCACTGACAAGCTCCTCTTTGATCTTCACAGGTTTGGTATCTTCTGTGGCCTTCTCAGGATTTACAATCTTCTCATACTCCATAGAGAGCTTCTTGCTAACCTGTCAGCAGGCAAGAGACAAAGTTTTCCAAAAGAATGATGAAGGCAAGTTGGTCTTCATTATCTTTCTTTCCCTGGGAAAAAAAGGGGGTAAACGGGTTGGAAAGGGAAGAGTATGAATGACAGAGAGATTTAAAATAAGTTCAAAGTCGAAGGAGTTTTGTTTTAAAAAAAGGAAGGCATGAGAGGTAAAAAAGTTTTTTCATATGACAGAGCTATATGTAGAAAATGTAAAGAAAGATGATACAAAATAGGAAGGACTGTAAAAAAGCTTCTATTTTTAGTAATAAAAACTAACATTTAGCAATATATGTATACCAAAGTTTCTTTTAAGTATAACTATATATGGTATGCGCACCTACTAGGGTAAGGAAGACTTTTTTTTCTTACATATTAGAAAATACTTTATCCCATTTAGCTTTGGGGAAAACTGAAGCAATGACCAAGAAGTTTGCTTAAGGTCACAAATCAGATTGAACAGGAATTTCTGGTCTAGAGTTCAATGCCCTGAATATATTTACTTTCTCTTGGTCTTTACCTTTTTTTTTTTTTTTTTTAAATAGCACATCTTGTCATCTAGTTTCAATCTCTAGAGATTATTACTGTTGGGCACCCAACTGAAAAGAGAGAATGAGGTCTAGGCAACAGTAATAGGACAAGATTACCAAAGATTAAGATTCTTCCCTTTTCCTACAATTTTTAGTCCCTACTACAACTTGAGGAAGAAGGGAACCTGAGAACCTCGATTGAGTTTCCTTTAATTATTTACTTCTTCATACTCCGCACCTGTAACATCAAACTGTGATAGTCCTTAATTCGGTGCTGCCAGAACTTCTGCAGGGACAGCACACTGCCAATGCCCATCTCATGAAACACCTGCTCCATAACATCAGGGAAGGGAGTCTGCCCCAACTGGGCCTCTCGGTCCACAGCAAAGCGCAGCAGCTTGGTGAATTTAAGACAATATTCATGAGCCACATCTGTTAGAGTCTCTAGGACACTTTCATTAGCACATTCAAAGCCTGAATGAGCTAAGATTGTGGCTACTGACTGATAGAGCAGCTGACGACAGGAATTCCAACTCAATTCAGTCACAGGTTCTCCTTTTCCTCTGAAAGCACAGAGAGAGCAACGTTATAAGGGCACACACTGGCAGAAACCTATTCCTGCCTTTCTAGGATTTTTTCACTTTTCATTGTTATAGGAAAATTTGGGTCAAGTTAACTCCCTTAGTTTCTTTCTCATACTGTCTGAGCATATCCTAGACACTCCCAACTATATTTTCTTTTAGCTAACTTAAACCCCTGTGTTTCCATGCACTAATCTATGGATATAATAATTATTTTTAGTTATTACTATCTAACATATTCACTTACCTCTTGTGAACTTTGAGTGCAATAACAACATTACCTAGTTCTGCAAATAGCTTATATAACTATAAACAAAAATAATTTAAAATCGAACAGTTCTTTAAGCTTGTGGTTGGTACAAAACAGTCACATGTGGATAAACACTGCCAACGGGGGAAATATTCTCCACTTTGCTATGTGCTTTTATTTGAAACAGTCAAGTCCTCCAGCAAAGTACTAAGGGTAACATAGATATGACAAATTCCCTAATAGAAAGTCAAAAGATATGACCTAGCAGTTTTGAGAAGAAATATCATTAGCCATATGAAATGTTCCTAATCACTAATAATTAAAGAAATGTAAATAAAATAATGTTTTTTATTATGCACATTAGTGAGTGTCTCCCTCCTATAGCTTTGCCTTTGCAAATAGGGTAGGGAAAAGATAGCAAGAAAAAATAGATTTTTATTAAAAACAAACAAACAAAATTTTGGCTATACTGGAAAAATTTACTATTTATCAAAGATATGTTTGACATATAAATATGACATGTAGTTTCATGATAAAGAATTAATGATAGTATGCAAATAAAACCCTCAAAACACAAAAAAACCCAAACCCAGGAGGATTCTGGGAAGATGGTTAAATAGGTCAGAAAATAGGTCCAGATTTTCCCCAAAAATAAATTTAAAAAATTCACTGCAGGGCAAATACATATTTAAAAACATATGAGAGTTGAGGCAGAAAAGGGTCCTCCTGGGACAAATGGAGAAGATCCAAGGAAAGACCCCTTTGATGGAGATTTGGTTTGTGTAAATTATAAACCACTCTAGGCTAGCTCCGCTGAAACAGCAAACTCAAAGACCTGGGGCTATCTAGGTTTGGAGATAGCTTCAGCCTCAACCATAGGAACTTTCACCTTTTGGATAGTGGGGGGAATTGGGGTCTGAGTTTGGGAAAATGGAGGAACCTCTGTTGATAAGAAATGCTAGGCCTGGTTGTGCTGCTGAGACAAGAAGGAAACAGCACACTCCTGGTGAGTGCAGAATCAGTGGGTCAAAGTAGCTGCTGGCTGAGGGCAGTTATAGAAGGGTAAAGTTCTGGATTTTGGGTTCCAGGCTAGAGGAAAGAACAGAAATGAAAGCAAAGGAACCATGTCTCCCCCTCCCCCAAGCTCTTATTAAACAAAACAAAACAAAACAACACAACATGCTATATGAATGAGATGCCAGAGTAATAAGTGACAAAGAGGAATTAGATGGGAGAGGAGGGCTGATAGTTCTGAAATCCTATTTGCATCCAGAATGGGTTGAAGTGGGAACAATATTATATCCAGAAAGGTACTCTCTCAAAATCTATAAAAAAATAGGGGGGGGGGGGGGGGGGAAGAATAGGATAAGATGACTGTACATTACGGAGAGTGGGAAAAGAGGAGGGAAAAGGTAAAGGGAGAAAATAGGGGGGAAAATCTAAAACCTGAAAGCTATGGCAAAACTTCTACTTTTCTATCTTACTGATAACAACTTCATGCCTGTAAGATAAAGCTGTATTGTTAAAGGTTCCTCTAAATAGAAATGTTTTATTTTCAAAACCTAATTTTTTAATAAAAGGCTTGCTAAGTTAGAGAATAAAGTAATACATTCTTTCTTACTCACTTGATATGAATTACTCAATACCTAGAGGAACAAAGTAAACAGCTTGCCAGTTCTAGAGCAATGACTGTATTTTACATAGTTAACTATGTACTTAAAATAGATTGGGTCAACTCATTATGCATGTTCTCTTAAGTAGATATTCTATGTTACATCCCTACCTTACCGGTAAAAGTCACTCTCGGGATCACTATGCCTGATTTGGAATGGCATTTTGCCAGTCTTGTTATCCAAAGAAAGCAGGTCATCAGGGAGGGGGGGTGAAGCTGGACAGGATGGAAGAGGTTCATTCTCTTCAGTTTTGATGCCCTCAGCCTGCTGCTGCATCTGGGCCTGGGCTGTGGCAATGAGGCTTCGAAGGCGACGGTTGTGCTGGATCAGTTGGATTGTGTGGGTGGTGAGGCTGCAAGGCTCTGATGGGATGTCCAACATGGTGGTTGGCCGTGGCTTATTAGCAGAGGGTTGGTGCAAGAGTGGATCTTGGACTTCCACCAGTCGGAACTCCCGTGGGAGCAAATCAAAGGAGCTTCTGTTAGCTTGGTTGGATGATATTGGGATCTCTCCCCAGTATCTTAGCATTTTTGAGAGTGAGTTGTTAGATTAAGTCTGACAAGAGCAATGTTTCCAAATTCACAAAACAGGCTTCCAAAACAGAAAGCAAGTTGGTTAAATCACCTTTTTACATCATTCTTGTCAGAGTAAGAAGTCGGGCCATCTAAAATGACCTAGAAAAATGTATGCAGCAGCAGTACTGAAGAAGCATCAGCATAATTCTCATTGACGAAACACCTGATTTCTGATCTGAAAAAAAAAAAAAAAAAAAAGATGTTTATCATCACAATCAAGCAAACTGATACCTCATAGACAGCAGTTATCAAAGCTAAGGTAGTTTTAGTTTTATTAAAAAGTCAAGAAAACCTGGGTTCACGTCCTGTTTCTGATATTTGTAGTTCTGTGAAATGGCTATAATAACAGCTCCTGTATTATGTACCCAATAGGGTTGTTGTGAGGCTTAAATGAGATTCTATATGTAAAAATCTTTCAAAACTTTAAAGCAGTCAGTAATGGTAACAATGCTATGATAGCATGCATAGTATCCAGAAGTAGGGAAATGTAAAACTAAGAACAATGCTAAGAGGCAGATATAGGCTTGATATAAGGAAAAACTTCCTTAAAAATCAGCTTAAAATGGAATAGAAGACCTCAGGAAGGTAGTGAATGCCTTTTTACTCCCCTTCTGCATCCCCCCCACCCCAGTTTAATTCAGCCTTGCCTCCCCTCCCCTTTAATTAGAGGGCTGGAAAGTAGAGCCCTAAGCTCCACCCAAAGTTTTCCTTTATAGAGACAGAACCTAGATTTGGCAGCTCAACCCACTTTCCATTTGTAGCGCTGTTTAAACAAGAATGAGAGAAAGGAGTTCATCTAAAAAAGATTTAGGAGATTTAATGGACTGCAAACATTACAAGAGTCAACAGTGTGATATGAGCATGATTCTAGGCTGAATTAAGAGAGAAATAGCTTTCCATGAGCAGAGAAGTCTGGCTACACTCAGGCCTGTTCAGAGAACTAAAATATTATATCCAATTATGGATATTGATGTGGATGCAGATTGCAATCCATCCATGCTTACCTATTCTATCAGATTCCTTTGCAATCTTTCCCTAAGTTTGCAACAGGGTTTCCACCTAATATGTTGGCTGTCTTCCCTTATTCTTAGGAATATCTGAAAGAAAGTTGAACAAATGAGTCTTCCATTGGTTATCTCATGCTCTTGTGACCAGCTCATCTTTTTTCCTGATGACACATGCCTTAACCATGGCAAGCCAGGAAGTAAAAGAACTGACACCTATGTAACATTTTGAAGTTTGCCAAGTTATTTACCTGTGCTTCTCATTAAAACCTCACAAAAATCCTGTGAGATGGATACTATAATTATTACTATCCATATTTTACAGGTATTTTACATTGTTTAAAGTTGTCATCCAAGCTCACAAAGTCACTAAGAATCAGTAGTGGGTACACACCTGTCAGGTTGGCTAAAATGACAGGAAAAGATAATGATGAATGTTGGAGGGGATGTGGGAAAACTGGGACACTGATGCATTGTTGGTGGAGTTGTGAAAGAATACAGCCATTTTGGAGAGCAATCTGGAATCATGCCCAAAAAGTTATCAAACTGTGCATACCCTTTGATCCAGCTGTACTACTACTGGGCTTATATCCCAAGGAAATACTAAAGAAGGGAAAGGGACCTGTATCTGCAAGAATGTTTGTGGCAGCCCTTTTTGGAGTGGCAAGAAACTGGAAAATGAATGGATGCCCATCAAATGGAGAATGGCTGAATAAGTTATGTATGATATATGAATGTTATGGAATATTATTGTTCTTTAAGAAATGACCAGCAGGATGAATACAGAGAGGCTTGGAAAGACTTACATGAACTGATGCTGAGTGAAATGAGCAGAACCAGGAGATCATTAGACACTTCAACAACAATACTGTATGAAGATGTATTCTGATGGAAGTGGATATCTTCAACATAGAGAAGATCTAATCCAGTTCCAATTGATCAATGATGGACAGAATCAGCTACACCCAGAGAAGGAACACTGGGAAATGAGTGTAAACTGTTTGCATTTTTGTTTTTCTTCTCAGGTTACTTTTACCTTCTGAATCCAATTCTCTCTGTGCAACAAGAAATTCAGTTCTGCACATATATATTGTACCTAGGATATATTATAACATATTTAATATGTATGGGAATGCCTGCCATTTAGGGGAGGGGGTGAAGGGAAGGAGGAGAAAATTTGGAACAGAAGTGAGTGGGATAATGTTGTAAAAAATTACCCATGTATATGTACTGTCAAAAAAAGTTATAATTATAAAATTAATTTAAAAAAAAAAAAAAAAAGAATCAGTAGTGGGAATTAAGCCCAGTTTTTGTAATTTCAGTTCTAGAACTCTTTCCACTAGGCCATGCTCTGCTGCCTTGCTGGTTACATCAAGAAATCCTACTAAATGAGGAAGTACTGAAAGAAAACTGGGTATATTTAACCTAGAGAAAAGAAAAACTTGAAGATGGATTTGATTGCTATCTTTGAAAAGTTTTCACATTGAAAAAGTATTTGACTTTTTCCTCTTTTTTTCAAAAGAGAAAATTTTGGCTTGAAATAAGGAAAAACATCTTAGTAGTTGGAGGTATCCCAACGTTCAATGTGGTTTTTTCCTTCTCAAGCTTTGGGTTCCCTTTTAGGGGTAATCTTTGAATAAAGATTGGATGATATTTTGTAAAGAATGTTGTTCTTTGATGGACATAGCTCTCTTCAACAATGAGAGTGTTCCAACTGTTCAGTGATCAAGAGAGCCACCTATACTCAGAGAGTGTGGACCACGACATATCATTTCCACTCTTTCTTGCTATTGTTTGCTTGCATTTTTGTTTTTCTTCTCAGGTCTTTTTCTTTCTAGATCCGATTTTTCTTGTGCAGCGAGATAACTGTATAAAATGTATACATATATTGGATTTAACATATACTTTAACATATTTAATATATGTAGAGGGTCAGAACTCTGGAGAAGAATACTTGAAACAAGGATACTTACAACAAGGTATTAACTCTGTGATTGATGAGATGATGTTTCTCTAGTTTACACATACTTAATTAGCATGATGATATAATGGTTCTCTAGTTCACACATACTCAGTATGCTGTAATGATGTAATTGTAATGGGGTATTTAAGGACTGAGAGAACTGGGGACACAGTCAGTCAGAGTGTACAGATTGTGAAAGAGACAATAAAGACTTTAGACTATTCCTGACCATCCTCGTGGTGAGACCAAGGTCCGTCTGGAGGACCTCCAGAAAGCTAGTCCGGACATTACAAACATGTATTGGACTACCTGCCATCTAGGGGAGGGGGTGGGGGGAAGGTTTTGCAAGGGTCAACGTTGAAAAATTACCCACGCATATGTTTTGTAAATAAAAAAAAATAATAATAATAAAGAATATTGTTGAGGGAATTTCTATTCATGTTCAGGTTGACTAGATGGCCTCTGGGGTTCCTTACAACTTTCTTCCTTTGTGAGGGGGAGGGGCACATAGGTTCAGGAATCATCTTGAAGGATCCTTGGCAACAGTCAAAACAGAGAGAGAGTATGGGACAGAAAAAAGAACTGCACATTGGAAAGCTGAAGAGCAGGATTCAGCACCAGTTGGGACGTTGATTATCTGTATCAGAGCCCGTCCCTGGCCTTCACTGGCCTCAGTTTCCCCGTCAGTAAAACTCCGGGGGCTAGGCTGATGTGAGCTGGCCTGGTACAGTGGAAGGCGTGCTAGAGTGGGAGGTCCTGGGTTTGAAACCTGTCACTCACTAATGACCCCTTAAATTCTCTAGGCGTCACTTTCCGCCACAGGAAGACCAAGGGTTAACCTTGGATAACCTCGGAGGTCCCTCCCGACCAGCCCCTGGACTGAAGGAGGTGTGGAGGTGGGGTGCTGTGGGGAGGATATTTACCGGTTTCCAGGGGAGCGGCTGGGAGGGGGGCGACGTCTGAGCAAGGCCCAGAAGCCCCGGAGACGCCCGTGGGAGAGAGCACGGCCGGGGAACGTTGCGCGGAGGATCGAGAACAGAGCCCACCGAACTTGGTCGCTGACGGAAGCTCCTCTCTTGCAGTCGGAGACGGCCGCCGGAAGTCGTCACCAAGCATGGCCACACGTAAAGGCGTCTTCCCTTTCCAAGTCTTCGCCTTTTATTCGATAGTATTCGAACTGTAACTCGCTCCAGTGGGTGGATTGCAGGGCTCGGGGGAGGTTATTGAAGTTGGTAAGCTCCGGCCCGTCCCCTTCCCGCGGAGAGCTCGAAGCCGAAGCGCGGAACTTGGAGCTCTCGGAGTCTGGTTTCCGGCGGACACTATTAAATACCGGACTCCGCGAAGATGGCGGAGCTCTCCTCTCAGCCTGAGCTGGGCTCCCGCTCCGAGCCACCCGAGGATGACTTCAAAAAGCCGGTCCTGCCCTTGCCTTCGGGGCCGGGAGATCATGGCCCGGGCCCCGCTCCCCGGGAGCAGGAGAAGCGGAAAGAGGAGAAAAAGGAGCCTTCGCGGGCCGGCGGTCTTGGAGAGCGGGGAGCCCGGCCGCTCCGGCGGCGAGACGTGGAGGAGGAGCCCGGACCCGGGCCCCCAGCCGAGGACAAGCCGCGGTCGTGCAGAGCAGCACCTGGGGCTCCTCCGGTCGGAAGCCCAGTTCCGGCTCCCCCCTATAAGGAGCCAGAATGGGGGGGCCCTCCCGACGCTCCCTACAGCCTGGAGACCCTGAAGGGCGGGACCATCCTAAGCAGCCGCAGTCTGGAGGGCCAGAGCCGCTGCGTGTTCGGGCGCCTGCCCAGCTGCGACGTGGTCCTGGAGCACCCTTCGGTGTCGCGCTTCCACGCCGTGCTGCAGCACCGCGCGCGGGACCCCGCCGGGAAAGGAGACCCCGCCGGGGAACAAGACCCCCGCGGACGCGGCTTCTACTTGTACGACCTGGGAAGCACCCACGGCACCTTCCTCAACAAAAGTCGCGTGCCGCCGCGCACCTACTGCCGCGTCCGCGTGGGCCACGTCCTCCGCTTCGGAGGCAGCACGCGCCTTTTCATCCTGCAGGTGAGGAGAAGTCCGGGGAGGGGGCCCCGCGGGCCCGCGGCCCGCCTCCGGAGCGCGTAGCGGCGTTCCGTCAGCCTTCCCGAAGCAGGGGTTCCGCCTTCTGGTTCCGGGACAATTCCTTGTGGCTTCTGCCCGCACATCCTAAAGGGTTCTTTTACTTGATTCAACAGGGGCCAGAAGATGACAAGGAGGCGGAATCGGAGCTAACGGTAACTCAGCTGAAGGCTTTGCGGAAGCAGCAGCAGAGGAAGTTAGAGAAGAAGATGCTGGGGGAAGACTCCGATGAGGAAGAGGAGGCAGGGGCCGCGGAAGAGACGAGGAACTCTAGTAGTCAGGACACCGAGATGGGCTGTACTTGGGGAATGGGTAAGAGATGCAAGCCTTTAACAAAGGAAGTCAGTTCTTATCTTGTGTTTGAAAGGGACCCTTTGGTCTTCCCACTAGCTCTGTGAACTGTGGCTGTAGAGGAGTGGCTGTCGTTATGCCCACTTTTAAAACAAGTGGGCCTGAGGTCACCCAGCTGCCAACAGGTCCGGAACTAACTCACAGTAAGAGTAATAAATGTGAATGAAACTTCATGAGAATCCACTTAGGCTGTCATTATGGCCAGCCGTGTATTGTCTGAACCCATTCCTGCAGCAAGCCACCGAAACTCTTTGAGCCTCAGTTTCTCCATTTGTAAGAGGAGAGTGCTGGAGTAAGTGACCTTAAAAACTCTGTCCTGGTTATAGGCAAGGCACTTACTGCAGTTATTTAATTCTGGATCCCGGTCCACGTGGTCACCTTCTCGGGAGAAGGCCCTGCTTTGTGGTACAGTAAACAGTGAGGAAATTGTCCAGTGAAAGGTTTGATGACTGTGAAGTAAATAGCACATTGTGTAAAAAGGCCCATGTGTTCTTGCTCTGAGTTCTTTTATGGACAAGGAGAAGCAGTTGGTTGTAGTGGAAAGAGCACTGAAGTTGGGAGTTCAAAGCTTGGGCTCAGTATCCTTGTCTGCAATGAGAGGACTCTCTTTCAGCTTAGATTCTGTGAATGTAGGGACCCTCTACCAAAAATTTTTTCCCTTTTGTCGCCATTGAAAATGTGCATAAAGGAACCCAATAGGGGGCAGCTAGGTGGCGCAGTGGATAGAGCATCAGCCCTGAATTCAGGAGGCCCCGATTTCAAATCTGATCTCAGACACTTAATACTTCCTAGCTCTGTGTGACTCTGGGCAAGTCACTTAACCCCAGCATCAGGGAAAAAAAAAAGGAACCCAATAAAAATACTAAAATTTTCCTTTGCATGTGTGTGTTTATATATAGAGAGGTGTATGTATATTTTCAGGAAAAAGACAGATGTTTTATGGAATCATAGAGCTGGAAAAGACTTTGAAGATCATTTAGGTCAAACTCTTCCTCTTACAGATGGGGCCTAGAGAAGTTATTTAATTCTCTTCATCTCTGTATAGCATCAAGGAACTTCCCAATACCTACCATGTCATGGCATTCTGCTAAGCACTAGGGATATAAAATATGTATGTGCATAAAAGGAAGAATAGCAAAATAAGCTGTCCTACGTATACCAAATAAATAACAAGAACAGTATGCTTGCAGGAGTTGAGGACTTGAACATTTGGGGAATGCTTCAGAGAAGCTGGGCTTTAAAATCAGGGTAGGACTTAAAATGAAAGAATGTGAGCGCATACCAACCATGGGAAATTTGAGAAAACGCTGACAATTTGTTCTGGTCCACAGTCTATTCCAGTAAACTCCTATTTTAGGGAAATTGTAGAGGTAGGCCTGAGATTGCCAAATTAAAAAATTTAGATTTTTTCCTGAAGGCAAATTGGTAAATGAATGGTTTCAGTTTTTTTTTTTTTCCTTTTTTAAATGGGTGTGAGTTTTTTCATAGCACTTACCTACTTCACCTAAAAGGCTATACTTCTCTGGCCTGTCCTTTATATCAGTTTCCTTCTGGTTTTAAGATATTGATGAATGGAACACATTTGGTATTTGTGGTGAGAATTATCATTTATTATTTCAATTTTGTATAGCGTAACTCTTCTTTATTGAAATAAGATAGGTGATTTTGGTGAGATTTTCTATTTGTTTTTTCTTCCTGCTTAAATAATATATCTAATGTTCTCTTTGATTTACTCTACCCCTAACCCCTCTCCTGCAGGAGAAGATGCCATTGAAGATGAAGTTGAAGAGAATCCTATTGTTATAGAGTTTCAACAGGAACGTGAGGCATTTTATATAAAGGATCCCAAAAAGGCTCTGCAGGGGTTCTTTGAAAGAGAAGGTCTGTGAAATAACTTTTGATAATAGAAGTTGTGCATATCCTATACCATAGATTCTATGGTTTAGATTCTAGTTTAATGCCGTACATTAAAAATGTCTTAAAACCTACTTTCCCTGTGTATGATGTATAACTGCTCAAATTCTGCCTTAACCTGTGCCTTCAAAGATAATGTGTTCCTTCTGGATTCCACAGTAATTAATTTCAGCAAACATTTAAATACCTACTGTTTACCTAGCATTTTGCTAAGTACTGGGGATATAAAAGTTTAGATTAAATGAGAAGGATATCCTCAAAAGTCTTGCAGTCAAAAAGGTTTATACAGTGAATATTTTTTTAATATTCCAAAAGCTTTGCATCAAGTTCCTTAGCAAAAAACTTTAGTATTGGGGAAATTGAATCAAGTTCTTAAGACTTTCTGTTTCTTAGCCATGTAATATTCTGTAATTCTCATCATATATGGTAATTTCATGTGGTTAAAAATATATTTTAGATAGGATTAACCCTATTTTCTTCCTCTGGTATAACAATTTCAACTAATAACTGAATTTTATATAATAAGGTATTTTCAGTTGTTATTACAAATCTCTCTTTTTCTCCCTTCCTTTGTAGGAGAAGAATTAGAATATGAATATGATGAACAGGGACATAGTACCTGGCTTTGCAGAGTTAGGTTGGTGTTCTTCCCATTTCCCTTTACAAGTTAATTACATTTAAACTTTACTTTACCTAAATAAGAATTTTAAGAGTACTAGATTTATAAAAGAAGTTAGTTCTGAGTTTGGGTTTTGGTATTTCATGATATTTATTGCATTTTGCCTCCGTATGGGGTTTTACTTTTCTTTGGGGGGAATTTGAAGCATTATAGTAGCGAGTAGGAAAAAAAAACTACCTGAGAACTAGCTGTTCCTTTTTTTGATTGATTTTTCACATGTTCACCAAATTGATATTCTTAAACTATAGCCCTGACCTTTTAACTCCCTTACTCTAATATTTTTATTCACTTCCTGTTACCTCTAGTATAAAATTAAAAATTATCAACCTATTTCTTTTCATCTTTTCTTTATATTATTTCCCTTTATATAATTTCTTTTCCTATCACATTGTTAGACTAGCCATTTTCCATATTTGACTTTTGATATCTCATCTCCAATGGTCCCCATGTTTGGATTATACTCTCTCATTTCCCATTCACCAAATTTCTAACTTCCTTTGAAGAACTCACCAGCTAGTTAGTGTAGGAATGCTTTTGTGATCTTCCCATTATTAGTATGTGTAATGTTCTTATTTCATTTTTTCTGGAGGTCTCTGGGGCAGCCTTCGTTTCAGTTCAGTAGTCACCACAAAGACAGCCAGGTGTTAAAAGTCCAAAAGTCTTTATTGTCTCCTTTCCTGATGCTGGGTGGCTTTCTGGAGAGCCTTTCAGTCTGGCCTTGGTCTTAGTGGGGAAGTGCAAGAGGCCAGGCCAGCCACCAGGAAGATCAAAGATCGAATTGAATTTCCTCCCCTTGGTTCTGAGAGCTTAAGCTTCTGCTTCCAGGCTTTTGTCTTTGTCTATCTGTGTATCTGAATGAACCTAGCTGAGGCTCCCAGCTTATAAGCTCTACACTGAGTATAAACCAATCATATCACTAGGAAACCATTATTTGTTGTAGGATTAAATCATTCAAACTGAACCATGTTAAACTAGATAACTATTTTTTCCCTCGATTCCACTTAGTACCTTGTAAGCATGCTTGTTTCAAGTTCAGAATTCTGGCCCATAACAAGTATGCTTTCCCTCTTGAAATAATTTTTATACAACTTTGTATACATTTTAATTTTGTTCAGTTAATTTTTCTTCTGCCCCTGCAATTCTGTTGTTTTTCCCCCCAGAGATTATAGTTATTTACATTTAACTACATCATTTCTGCCTTTCTTTAATTCTCTAGTTTCTTTTGGCACTTGATGATTTCTTTATTGTTAGTTCTCATTTCTGTCATTTCTTTTAAATTTTCACTTAATTCATTGCTCTTCTAAATCAATATGAAGGTTTATAAGGCTGCTTTATTGCTGTTTCAGTGGATCTTTTAGAGCTATTTGTAAAATCTTGATTTTGACTGTTGTATTCATCTATGAAAATGACATTTTTGTAGATTAGACTTTTGTTTTCATAAACTAGCCCCCTTCTACTTTTCTAGTCTTTTTATACCTTTTTCCTAGACATATATTCTTTGATTCAGTGACACTGGCCTCCAGGCTATTCTGCAGACAAGACATGGCCATGTCTCAGCTCTGAACATTTTTCTGTTTGTCTTGAATATCTGGAATGTTATTCCTTTTCCATTCTACCTACTGACTTACTTTGCTTCCATTTAGTTCAAACTAAAATCACATCTTTTACTGGAAACCTCTCCTATCCCTGTTAATTTGCAGTGCCTTCTCTCTTTATTATTTCATATTTGTCCTGGATATAATTTTCTTTGCATATGTTTGTTTGCATGTTGTGTCCTCTATTACATTATGAGCTCCTGGAGAGCAGAATCTGAATTATCTTTTGCTTCTTTTTTTGCCTCCACAGCAGTAGGTGCTTACTAAATGCTTATGGGTTGATTGATTCTTCAAATATTTGTTTATTTTTCCTTCTTGGTAAAATTTTTATCTGTTTTTATCAATCACTGCCGATTTTCCTTAGTGATAGTTTTGTAATAAAGGTGTTTCTTATTCTTTTATTCCTTTCTCCAGTCCTTATTCTTTTTTTATTTCAGAGTATCATGATTGAAAGTAATCTGTGGCCCTATTTCTTTTCTAAATCTCTGTGTTGGTTACCTTTTTTCTCCTGGAGAGTTGCCATATGAATGGCTTGATTCAATTAAACAGTTCAACACATTTGTTAAATGTCTATTATGTATTCCTGTACAATACTATTTAGTTCTTACAATTTAGAATGTACAGCTGGATATTACTATTTAGTTCTTACAACTTGAAAAGTTATAACTCAAAGAGTTGCAGCAGGTGCTGTACCTTTGGGCTCCTCCCTCCTTTACATTTTATCCCCCTTTGAAGTTCTTGGAAGTGGTCCGATTCATGAGCCTCCGCTCACTCTGAGATCAGTTCCTTTTGGGCCACTATTAAAGAGTAAATTCTAAAAGACAGTACCTGAAACTGTGTAGAAACATTGGCCCCAGATCAGCACAGGTGGTGTGGGCCACAGGGGGCCAATGGGATGGGCCCAGGGGGAAAGTGGATGAGACTGAGTAGTTGGTGAGCTGGTATTAAGTTGTTTTTCTGTTTTAAAAAATTAATTTTTTCAGGTTCTTTCCATTTTCCTCTTCCTATCGTTGCTGGTTTTGCTGCATTATTGGCTCTTTGCATTCTGGTAATGGGAGAAGAATTGCAGTCTAGGATATCTCTCATCTTCCCAATCATCTTTATATTGTTTGACTTTATTTATTTATGTACATATTGTATCCATCCCCTTCCTATAATCAAACAATCAAAAGACATTTATTAAGTGTCTACTGTCTGCCAAGAACTGTTATGGCAAAAAAGAGGCAAAAGCCCTCAAGGTGCTTATAATCTAATGAATTGTAGCTTTTTGAGAGCAGAAGTTGTTTTTTATGAGGCACAATGCCTCATCCATAATAGGGATTTAATAAATGTGCTGAATTGTTTAATTAAATTAAGCCATTCAGATATGTGGGGCAAATATTATCACCTATGAAGTTCCTTTTCCTCATTGATATTTGCAATCATTATAGGTTGCCTGTGGATGATTCATCAGGAAAACAACTGGTGGCTGAGGCCATTCACTCAGGAAAGAAAAAGGAAGCAATGATCCAGTGCTCCCTGGAAGCCTGTCGAATGCTTGATGCTTTGGGTTTGCTACGTCAGGAGGCGGGTCAGTAGCCAGGCAAGGCATCTGATGACATTTAACAGCATTTCTTATGAAAACTGTCAAAGATGAAACTATAATATCTTTGTTATCTAAGTTAGCTTGCCCTTAACTTCCTCCATCCTTTTAAAAAGCTGTGGTGTATGGATATAATACAGTATTGTAGTATAGTAAGAAATGATGAACATGAAGAATCACTAGAAACTTGGGAATAATCCTATGAATTGATGCAGAGTGAAATAAACAGATCACAAAGAATAATATATACAATGATTACAACTATTCAAATGAAAACATCACTAAAAGAAAGTTGTACTATGAGTAGCCAAATCATTGGTGGTACTGAAGAATAGATAATGTAATACTTCTCAGAAGAAAGGAGAAAGACTAATAGGGCAGAAGGTTATTGACACTGTCAGATATTTTCTTTGCTACAGGGAAAGTTTGATCTAGTAAGGAGGGAGAGTATTTTCAGAAATAACTGTTACAAAAACAAAAGACAGTTAAAAAAAAAAAACCTTAAATTTTTTTTCTAACTTTTCACTTTTTTTTTTTTTTTTTTTTTTTTAATATACTTTAGTATCTCGAAAAAGGAAAGCCAAGAACTGGGAGGATGAAGATTATTATGACAGTGATGATGATACATTCCTTGATCGAACTGGCTTAGTTGAGAAGAAGCGACTTAACAGGATGAAAAAAGCTGGAAAAATTGATGATAAGCCAGAGACCTATGATTCACTGGTAAATATGGAAGTAGTTATAGCATTATTTTATTTAGATTTGTTATATGATAAAATACTTTAATGTGTTGAAATAGAGAAATAAGTATAACTTCAGTTTTAAAAAAGAGAAGAAAAAAGATCTTCAAGATTTAGGAAAAGTAAAATAACTCTTAGCATGGGCTCACAAGGAAAAATAAAATGCATTTTGAGATTATATTTGCATTAGATTCCAAAATGTACCTTTTTTTTTTGTTTGTTTTTTTGTTTTTTTGCTTTGTTTTTGTTTTTGGTTTTTTTTACTTGTTTAGGGTAATTCTAAGCCTTCTTTCAGGCAGTTTACAGAATTTAGATAGCCAATTCCTATTCCATTGACTTACACTGAAAAAAATGTCACTAACCAGTGCTTTTGGACCAAGTGAAATAAAATTTGAAGTCTGCCTCGTGTTTTCAATCTCACTCTTCTGACATTTTCAGTATCTCCTATTTTTCCTTTCTTCCAGTCTTTATGAGAGAGAACCCTTCTCTTTACCAAGAGTGTGTGCATTTGAGTCTATCCCCTTTGGTCTTCTCCAACACTTTTAATCCTTAGTCATTCTTACTATCTCTTAAATCTTCAACCTTTCCCTGTTAACTGGTTCTCTCCTAGCTGTCTTCAAACATACTTTCTAACCTTAAAAAACAAAACCAAAAATTAAAAAAACCCAAAAAAACCTAATTTTACTGGGCTCTACTATCTATTCCCTCGAGTTTGTGTTCTATATCTCTCCTGCTTTTCTCAGCCAAACTTCTTCAAAGCTGTGTAAATTCCATGCCTTTGCCTTCTTTCCTCTGACTCACTCCTTAACCCTTTGCCATTGTGCTTTTGACCTAATCACTCAACTGAAACATTTCTCTTCAAAATTACCAATGATCTTTTGATTCCCAAATAATCTTTTCTCATATATAATGCTTCTTGACTTCTCTTGCATTTGTCCAATAGATATTTTTTCTTTGGATTTTTGTGACACTAGTCTCTATTGGTTTGCTTGCCATCTGTCTGACCTCTTCGATCTTTGCTGATCACTTTACCAATGAGGATTTCCCACAATTTTCTCTTGGAGGGTCTTCTCTTTTCCCTTTATCTTTCTTTTTTGTTTTCTTTATCAGTTCCCTTAAATTTTAACTAGCTATAGATAACTCTCAGATCTAAATATCTAGTTGTAGTATTCTCCCTGCTCCCTCCATTTCGATTCTGAATTGCCAAATGCCTATTTGGTATTTCAAACTGGGTGTTCCAGACACATCTTAATATGTTAAACCTCGGCTCATTATCTTTCCCCCTAAATCCAGTCCTCTTTCAGAATTATCTATTTCTATCCAAAACACCATCCTTCCAGTATCTCAGATGCTTAAGCTTAGCCTTATCCTGGACCTCACATGCCTTCTCACTCTATATAACTAAGCAGTTGGCAATCCTGTCATTTTTACTTATGCCACATCTAACTCTTTCTCTTTACTCACACAGTTGCTGCTCTAATTTAGGTCCTCATCACCTGTCACCTAAATTATTTTAACAGTCTCATGATTGGTATCTGCCTCAAACCTCTTAATACTCCAGCCATCCCACACGTTGCTGCCAAAGTAATTTTCTTTAAGTGAAGATCTATATTACTTTCTTATTTAACCCACTTCAATGGCTTCCTGTTGCTTCTAGAATAAAATTAAAATTCTTCTATTTAGCTTAAAAAAAAAAAAAAAAGCCAAGTTCAGCCTGTCCCAAATCTATCTTTCTAGCCTTGTTGGATATTACTTCCTTTCTTATTCTCAGATCTAGCCAATTTGGCCTTCTTTCTTATCTTCATATATGGCACTTAATCTTGTGCCTTTCTGTGCTTTCATAGGAATGTACTCCCTCCTTACCTTTGCCTCAAGAGTCTCTCTTGCTTTTAAGATGTAGCTCAGTGTCTCAGATACTTAACATTTCTAGTTGTGTGACCCTGGGCAAGTCACTTAACCCCAATTGCCTTAGCAAAAAAAAGATGTAGTTTAGGCTCCATTTTCTACATGTAGATTTTCCTAACACTTTCTTTCCAACACCTCGTCCCCCCCACCCCCACCCTTGCCACTTTAAGCACTAGTACCTTGCTTCTCTGTGTGTACGTGTGTATATGTATATGTATATGTGTGTGTATAATATGTATGATAAAACACTTACAGCTTCAGTTTTAAAAAAGAGAAGAAAAAAGATTTTCCAAATCAAAGATCTGAGAATAGGAAAGGAAAATACATACAATATATATATTTTTTTCTAATTATTTTAATTCACTCTTAATTCCTTTACTTCCAGTTAAACAGTTAAAAAGAAAAGGAAAAACCCTTTTAACTATGAAGAATCAAGCAGAACAAAAGCTTATCCAAAAATGCTTGTGTCATTCTGCATTTTAAGTCTGTCACTTATTTAGCAGGGGGGTAGTAGTATCCTTCAAGTTTGGTCCTCTAGAATCATAGTTGGTCATTGCATTGATCAGAGTTCTCAAGTATTTCAAAGTTATTTTTCTTTAAAATGTTGTCATTATATAAATGAATTCTGCATGAGTTCATAGCATTCCTTCTAGTTTGCTCTGAGATTATCTTGTTTTTCATTTCTTGTTCCATTACCTTCATTTAACAACAACTTGTTCTGACATTTCCCAGTTGGTGGGTACTTTCTTAGTTTTCCAGTTCTTAGCTATCATTAAAATACTGCTTGTAAGTTCTTTCTCCTTTTCTTTGATCTCTTTAGTGATATGGACCTAGTAGTATAGCTGGATGAAAGGGCTGATTGTTTACTGATGCTAAACTTTTTTATTTTTTATTTTTTTTAGATTGGAAAGTTGAATAATGCAGAGAAAGAACTTGCTGAGATTTCAGAGAAGTTGAAAGTCTCAGGCAAAAGTAAGACGCATTCATTATTTCTAAGTGATCTGTAAATTTATTAATCTGGGTACTCCTTGCACTCCCTGACACAACTTAATAGAAAATCTTTAAATGACTATGATCGACTTTCTGGTGATTTTCAAAATTTAGATAGATTGATCTCTCAGTGATAGACATACACTAGTGGTTTGTGGATTTGTTTATGAAACTTTTGAAACAAGCCAGGAATAGGATTGCTTTATCTTTTACTGTAGTGAGGTGACAGTAGAATGCTGATTTTTTAAAAATTGATTTTCTTCTTGCTAGATCAATTTGGAAACATAGATATAGACACAGAAATGAATGAATCAGTGACTCATTTATGTGATCATTCAGTAAGAATTTATTGAGTGCCAATTGTGTTTTTTTTTAATAAATTGAAAGGAGTTTCTATGATCTTGAGCAGCAGGCAATATGATATAATAGATGACTTGGATTTCAATTTCAATTTTAAAAAACAAAACCAAACCACTTGTGTGATCTTGGAAAAATCACCTTTTGTAAGCCTTACTTTCCTCATCCATAAAATTTTTGCAGAGTTGGTATGTTATAGGTTTTACTTTGTATCATTTCCTCTAGATTGTTCCATAATTCATTGTATTAATCATTTTGGATGAGTTGTGTGGCATTATTATGTATTATAATTTATCTATTACCCAAAAAACAGACCGGTCGTTTTCCATTTTTGTCACTGCAAATAAAATATCTATGAATATTTTTGCATAATTGGATTCTTTATCCCTTTTAACAGTATCCCAGAGCTTGTTGACACAGGAGCTCATTTCATCATTCTGCTCATTTTAGATTGCTAGATGAATATTTTTTACTCTTGAAAATTGTATTAAATATATCACTACTTTTTCTTCCACTCTTATATAAAATTATTAAAATTAAAAATTTGAATACTAATACTATTTATCAAGTTAAAAGTATATCATTACTTAGTATGAATTATGGATTTTAATTTATTTTCTCCATATAGCTATCCAATTTTCCTAAGAGTTTTAATTGAATAATGATTCCATTTCTTTGTGTTTTTATTAAATATTATTTTTTTATGTTCTTAAGATTTTATTTTGGGATAGTTCTAGTGATCTGTTTCTCTGTATTACATTATTGCCAGGAAGTTTTTAATACATTTTGAAATCTGTTAAGGCAAGTGCCCTATTCCATTTCTAATGTTCATAATTTCTTTTGATATTTTTGCCTGTGTTCTGAATGAACTTTTCTAATGTTCTTATCTAATTTAAGAATTGGCCTTGGCTCTTTTCAACAATGAAGTGATTCAAGGAAATTCTAATAGGCTTGTGATGAAAAGAGCCATTTACATCCAGAGGGAGAACTCTGGAAATTGAATGTGGATCAAAGCAGAGTATTTTCACTTTTTTATTGCTGTTGTTTATTTCCTTTTTTTTTTTTCTTGCATTTTTTTTCTTTCATCTTTTGATCTTTTTCATGTGTAGCATGATGAATATGAAAATATATTTAAAAGAATTGCACATGTTCAATCTAAAAAAAGAAAAATTGGCCTTGGGACAGCTGGATGGTGCAATGTATAGAGCACCAGCCCTGGAGTCAGGAGAACCTGAGTTCAAATTTGGCCTTAGACACCTGACAGTTACTAGCTATATGACCCTGGTGGTCACTTTATCCTGATTGCATTTCCTTCCTTACTTTCCTCAAAAAAGAATTACTTTATAATATTACAACTCTGTATTGAGAACAATAATAGCACCTCCTTTTTAGGGTAGTGAGGATCAGGTGAGATAATATTTTTCTAAGCACAGTTTGACACATAGTAGATGCTTGGGTTCAGGACACACCCTCTTTATATATCCTGGATATGGGACCAGGACAGGTCACTGAAATTAGATTAATAATGGTGACCTATGTGCAACTCAAATAACTTTATGCTTTTTTTTTTCCATCTGTATTACTTCTGGTTTATTAGCTTTTTTCAGTTGCTTTGAAACAATATTTTATAGTATTGTATAATTGTGTTATTGTTTTGATGAGGCTCAAAATATTAACCTTCTAGTCAATTTTGACCAGTTATTTTTAGTAGTTGAATTCAGTTTTTAACTATTCTTGTAGTATATACTGTGAGCCTTTTAAACTGCAAATTCTTCATTCTGTATAGAAATAAACTCTCTGTTCCATATCTGAAATAGAACAACAATATTTTAAAAATTATATTAGTACTCTTTTTGCTTTACGGGGGGGGGCTATATTTAAATTATATTTTGTGTTTTTCCCCCCATTTTTCTTCTTTAATATATCTTGTCACTTTTTGAGGGAAATTTTAGGAGATTGGTTAGCCTGGTTTTCCTTATTCTTATTCTGTTATCTTCCAAAATGTTCTTTATTAAATATGTTCCATTGCTGTTTGGCAGTGCTGTTCCTTGGTGCCAATCTTAATGGAATTCACATTTGGTATGATCATAATGATTGCTTAAGATCCAATTCTATGACCTTAGTATCATTTTATATTACTATTATGCCCTTAATATTTTAAGTCCTGTGTAACTATTGTCTCTAGACCTTTTAGAGACATATTATCTATTAATATTATCTCTCTCTCTCTCTTTTTTTTTTTTTTTTTTTTGCCAGCTCTGTCAGAATCTATACCTCAGGATTCTTTGGATGCATTCATGACAGAAATCAAATCAGGGAGTACATTAGATGGTGTGTCCCGGAAAAAGCTTCATTTAAGAACCTTTGAGCTGAGGAAAGAGCAGCAGAGACTTAAAGGGCTCATTAAACTTGTGAAACCAACAGAGATGCCAGAGCTAAAAAAGTGAGTGTTAACAGTGTTTAGAACTTGAAATAGAATTTGAAATAAGCAAAAGTTGGTAATGTTACATTTGGAATTGAGTTATTTCTATTCTGAGATTAGAAGCAATATATGATATAGTAGAAAAAAATATGAGACGTATTCAGGAGTATAGTTTCAAATGTCAGCTCTGTGAACATGGCAAGTTATTTCTCTTTTCAGAACTTGTTTACTCATTTGTAAAATAGCACAGGATTTTACAGAGAAAGTACTTTGTAAAACTTTTGCTTATTTATCTTAGAATGAAATTTTATTTTTTAATCAACAAAAATATACCTTCTCTTTCTTCCCTGTACTTTGCAAACTTTTTTTTTTTTTAAATAGTTTTTATTTGGGGCAGCTAGGTGGTGCAGTGGATAGAGCACCAGCCCTGAATTCAGGAGGACCTGAGTTCAAATTTAGTTTCAGACACTTAACATTTCCTAGCTGTGTGACCCTGGGCAAGTCACTTACCCCCAGCCTCAGAAAAAAGAAAAAAAAAAAAAAAGTAATAGATTTTATTTACCAGATATTTCCATGGGTAATTTTACAACATTGACAATTGCCAAACCATTTGTTCCAATTTTTCCCCTCTTTCCCTCCCCCCCCCCCATGGCAGGTCGACCAATACATGTTAAATATGTTAGAGTATAAATTAAATACAATATATGTATATATGACCAAACAGTTGTTTTTCTGAACAAAAAGAATCGGACTTTGAAATAGTGTACAATTAGCCTGTGAAGGAAATCCAAAATGCAGGCAGACAAAATTAGAGGGATTGGGAATTCTATGTAGTGGTTCATAATCATCTCCCAGAGTTCTTTCTCTGGGTGTAGCTGGTTCAGTTCATTACTGCTCTTTTGGAACTGATTTGGTTCTTCATCTCATTGTTGGAGATGGCCTCATCCATCAGAATTGATCATTGTATAGTATTGTTGAAGTATATAATGATCTCCTGGTCCTGCTCATTTCACTCAGCATCAGTTCATGTAAGTCTCTCCAGGCCTTTCTGAAATGATCCTATTGATCATTTCTTACAGAACAATAATATTCCATAATATTCATATACTACAATTTATTCAGCCAATCTCCAATTGATGGGCATCCACATAGTTTCCAGTTTCTGGCCACCACAAAGGGCTGCCACAAACATTCTTGCACATGTGGGTTCCTTTCCCTTCTTTAAGATCTCTTTGGGATATAAGCCCAGTAGTAGCACTGCTAGGTCAAAGGGTATACACAGTTTGATAACTTTTTGAGCATAGTTCCAAATTGCTCTCCAGAATGGCTGGATGTATTCGCAGTTCCACCAACAATGTATCAGTGTCCCTGTTTTCCCACATCCCCTCCAACATTCTGCATTATCTTTCCCTGTCATTCTAGTCAATCTGACAGGTATATAGTGGTATCTCAGAGTTGTCTTCATTTTCATTTCTTTGATTATTAATGATTTGGAGCATCTTTTCATATGACTAGAAATAGTTTCAATTTCTTCATCTGAGTCTGTTCATATCCTTTGACCATTTATCAATTGGTGTTAGGATTACTAAGTGAGAACTCAGGTTGTCTGGATAGTGACAAGGTGAGAATTCAGGTTGGACAATTACAAGGTGAGAACTCAGGTTGACTTGATGGAAGGAACAGGCTCATTGGCTGAGGTGGTTCTTCCCAGAAGCCCTTGCATTATCCCACGCCCATTCTCTGGGAGAATAAAAGAGAGAACACTGGGCCCAGAGAGCAGATCGGCCTGGAGAAGGATAAGAGCTGGAGGAGATTCAGAGCCAGGATTCAAGAGAAAGACTCTGCATTGCATCAGGCTTGACGGGGCTCTCTGCAGGAAGGGAAGTCACTTCTAAGGACAAGAGTTAACAGCAACTGCCTGGAGACAACGGTTCACTACAGGAAGAAGAATCTGTCTGAGAGATTTGAGTAGACACAGCAGATCTCTTCCCAGAGAGTAATCCGGCAGCTTCTGGAGACAACAGCACGCTACAAATTGGAGATTGGCTTGATTTCTTATATATGAGTCAATTCTCTATATATTTTGGAAATGAGGCCTTTATCTGAACCTTTGACTGTAAAAATGTTTTCCCAGTTTATTGTTTCCCTTCTAATCTTATCTGCATTGATTTTGTTTGTATAAAAACTTTTCAATTTGATATAATCAAAGCTTTCTATTTTGTGATCAGTAATGATCTCTAGTTCTTCTTTGGTCATGAATTCATTCCTCTTCCATAGGTCTGAGAGATAAACTATCCTATGTTCCTCTAATTTATTTATAATCTCATTCTTTATTCCTAGGTCATGAACTCATTTTGACCTGACCTTGGTTGCATTTTGCAAACTTTAAAGTACTATTTAAATGTGAATTATTACTCCTTAAGCATCTGCTATGTGCTTGAGACTTATGGATACAAAGATAAAATCTAAACATTCTGCCTTTAAAGAGATTACCTTTCAGTAAAGGAGGCAGCATGTACACATTGTGGTTTGTACAAAATGAAGAGATGTGGGGGGAGGTAGTTGGGGGAACAGCTAGTAAAACAGAAAAGCTCATGCAAAAGCTAGCACTTGAGTCAAGTTTCATTGGAAGTCAAAAAGATTTAAAAAGTCAGAGGGAAGAAAATAAATTCTGAGCTTGGAGTGAACCAGTGCAAAGGTTTGGGTATGAGAGAAGGAATGGGAAGAAAAGCAAGAAGCCCAGTGGAGTCCATGAGGGGAATAAGGATTATCAAGACCTTTAGATTTCAAACAAATTTATATTTTATTCTGGCTGTAATAGGGAGCAACTGTTTGAGTTTGAGTCTGAGGGCCAGATGGGTACCTTAGGAAAAACACATAGGTGGTTGTGTGAAAGAAGAATTGGAATGGGAAGGGACCTGTGGCAGGAACAGTCGGCCCTGGATAAGAGGCCAGGCCAAGCCAGGGGTAGGGACCTGAATGAGAGTGGGGGCTCTGAGTGGGTTTGATACCTAGTTGGATCTGTGACCCAGATAGGAGATATCAAGGTAGCTAGAGGAGGCTGAGAAGGAAGTTACACAATCTCAAGGTAAAAGAATGATATGAGTATGACTGGGATCTCTGAAAGGTCCTCCAGACATGGTTATAATAAGCTGGAAAGCAGCAATTACTAAGAGCTCAATTTTTCTTTTTTTCTAATTTAGCTTTTTAGCAGCGGGAAGAGCTTTTGTTTTTCTCAGTGCTGGACTTTTGACATGTCATAGCTATTAAGCCAGGACATTACATTAATGTTTTAAAAGGGAATTTAAGATTTATAACAAAATAATAGCTCATTTCTTCACATTGGTGATAAAAATTGGTTTTCTGATGATATCCTTAGACAGGATTTTTGAGTACTCACTGTCTTTGTGGAGTTGTCCTTTGTGCCAAATACAAACTTATCAGGTTATTCTACTAGTACTACTCTCTTTACTGGATTATTGTGAAGAAAGCTCCTAAAAATGCTACATTACTATTGTTAGCTTTTTATTATTTTATTACTCTCATTTTCCCCTACACTGCAGAGCTGTTACAGTTTTCTGTCTCTGAGCTTGTTTGACTTCTGTAGCTCCTGTCACTTCTAAAAAGTTGTTGCTCTGCTCATTGTTGTCACTGTGATTCCTTCAGAAGTTAATGGGAAGAAAAGGAATGTTAGCATAAGGCTACAATTCCTACCTCTGCACAGATAATTCCTGCATATTTCCTCTTACTTGTGTGACTCATGTCATGGGGTCATAATTTGGTGAAAGCAAGGTTGAGAGAAGCTGGGAAGTATTTTGGAAAGAGGGCCAGACTTGACCCTTCTCAGCTATGTGACTTCTCAGAGCCTCCATTTCTTTATCTGTAAAAAGCACCAATGATACTTATGCTGCCCACCCAATAGGATTGTTAGTGAGGAATCTTAAAATATTAGTAACAGCTGCTGGGGTCAGGGGTGAAAATATTACAGCTGCTGCTACTTTCTTCATACTTGGGAATCACCAGGCTGGAAGATAGATATCTTCCAGCACTTAATTGCTTTGACTACTTTTGTGAAAAACAGTGATATAGAGTGATGTTAATTGTAATCATTTCAAATGGAATACATTTTTTATTGCTATGTAATGAAAACTCTTTTGGTGTCACTTGTTATTGTGTTATATATCATAGCAGACATGTTGCAGCAACTCACTAGTTGTAGTAGTAATAGTAGTATTAATTGCTTTTTTTTAATAGGACTGAAAACCAGGCTGAAAATGTGGAAAAGAAGCCTAAAAAGCTAACATTGCCTCTTTTTGGTGCAATGAAAGGAGGAAGCAAATTTAAATTAAAAACTGGAACAGTAGGGGTAAGTTGTGGAAGAAAATATAAACTTTTGGTCTTTGAATTATTCCTTTGCTCTTTTCACTCGCCTTTTTATTAATAGATAAAATCCTTTCATAATATTAAGAGTGATTGTTTATGGAGGAGCTACAGTGCCTATGATAAGGTTATTTGTCATAGAATTTGGAATTAAAAGAGAATCCTTTAGGCCAATTCCTTCATTTTTCATTTTTCAGGTAACAAAAACAAGCACCAGAGACTTGCATACACAGTCACCATAGAGCTAGTACTTTATTATTATTAGTCCTATATTTTGGGATTCTCACTGTACTGTGCTGCCTCTTCACCTGATTCTCATTCAAGCCAACCAGAGACTCTTTACCAGCTCATTTGGAGAGATCAGGGTATAGTGAAATTTATTGATGCTAAATGGCAGTTGCGAATTTGTTGTATAGTTAAAATTTGTTATTTTACCCTCTGTGAATGGGGAGAGATTTTAGGCAGTGGGCACTTCTTTTTGTGTGTGTGTGTGTGTGTGTGTGTGTGTGAGTAATAAACCAAATGATGGATAAAATGATTGGTAAATTGATATTTGTTACCACTTTATAAGTTTTCTTTGGCATATGCAACAGTGGGAGATTTTTTTAATCTTGAAACAAACTTGTGTTTAAGTTAGACAGTCACCAAGAAGCTTAGCCTTGTAGACTGGACTTATACTTGAGGTGGAATGGAATATAACTTTTCTTTCTTAGCGAAAAAGAATAGTTACCTATTAAAAAGCTGAAATTTGTCATGGCATTTTAGAGTTTAAAGATATTTTCAGGGGCATCTAGGTAGTACAGTGGATAGAGCACCCTCCCTGAAGTCAGGAAGACCTGAGTTCAAATCTGGCCTTAGATACTTAATACTTCCTAGCTGTGTGACCCGGGGCAAGTGACTTATCCCCAATTGCCTCAGCAAAGATATTTTCTAGTCCAACTTGCACATTTTATAGATGGGGAAATAGACTGACCCTATTCCCCACAGCCAGCTATCAAGATAGAGCCCTTCTCATGTAGCACATTTTGAAATGTGACCTCTATATTTAAAGTGTATTACAAAAACTTAAGATGAAGGTCTTGTTACCTTTGTCACTATGTACTTTCCTTGTCTCCTTGAGTTAAAAGTCCTTCTATAGAGTCCATGTATAGCTTCAGAGTGATATTTTTTGAGACTCTGGCATCCTAGGCCAGCTTAGTAAAACAAGCCCTTGCAAGTAGCTGTCTTCATCTATCATTTTTCTTTTCTAGTGAAAATACCCCTGGTCTCAGACATTTAACACTTCCTAGCTGTGTGACCCTGGACAAGCCACTTAACCCCAGCCTCAAAAAAAAAAAAAAAAAAAAAAAAAATACCCTCTGACTCTCCTAGATGATTAATAGACTCTCTTTTGCTTGTTATTGCCCTTTTGATTGTACAGTATTCTTTCAGCTAGTCTCTTGGAACCGGCTTCTCTATCCTTACAGGTTACTCTGAATGTATTGTCATTAATATTTTTTTAGCTCAGAGATTAATTTTAGACTCACTAAAGTCATTAAAGATTAACGTTTCACATGGAATGTGTACTTCCAACAGTTCTTTAAAGATTATCAGTTTTGCAATGTGATTTCCTGTCCCCCTTCTTATTAGTCATCCCTTTTAGAGAAATTTGGTTTTTTAGTTATGTAAGGTTACCTACTTATCCATTTTCTTCCATCCTAGAAATTGCCCCCTAAGCGTCCAGCACTCCCTCCAAGTTTAATAAGAATGAAGGATGAGCCTGAAGAAGAGGAAGAGGAGGAAGAAGAAGAAGAAGAGCACAAAGAAGAACTAGGAAAACTGGATCATACATCTCTTAAAATGGAAATGCAGTCAGAAGAAGCAATGCAAGAAATTTGTCCAACTCCAAATCTTTCAAATCAGAACACACTGATAGACACCAGACAGGGTAACTTTTTTTCATTTTTTCTCTTTTAGGGAGAGAATTTTTCCTGATGTTACAAAGTCATGGGTTTACAAAAAGAAATCTTATTCTTAATTCTGTTTCCATTTTATACACGTGCTAGAGCAGAGGTTCTCAAACTACGGCCCGCGGGCCAGATGCGACCCACTGAGGATGTTTATGTAGCCCCCTGGATTATGGCAAATGGGCTGAGGGATGGAGACATAGTGTGAGTTTTTGTTTTTACTATGGTCCGGCCCTCCCAACAGTGAACTGGCCCTCTATTTAAAAAGTTTGAGGACCACTGTGCTAGAGCAATGGTTCTCAAACTTTTGGGTCTCAGGACCTTTTTATATATTTAAAATTTTATCAAGGATTCCCACAGAACTTTTATGTGGATTATTAGCTATCGATATTTAACATTTGTTGTTCAAACATTTTTCATTAATATCTGACTTTTGTGATGCCATTTGGGGTTTCCTGAGCAGAGGTACTGAAGTGGCTTGCCATTTCGTTCTCCAGTTCACTCTATAGATGAGGAAATGGGTAAAGAGAGTTATTTGTTCAGGGTCACACAGCTAATAAGTGTCTGGGGAGATGAGTCTTTCTGATTTTAGGCCTTGCATTCTATCCATTGTACCACCTATTTGCTTAGCATTTAATATACTGGAAATATAAATGTCTTAGTATTATTATGAGAGAGAGAGTTTTAGCTTCATAGACCTCCTCTTGGGAACTCCTTAGGATTCCTAGATCACATTTTGAGAATCTGGGCTGATATGCCAGTTAGTAAAGGAACTTTCTCACCATGGTATTTTCACTCTCTTTTAATTTTGTTTCTAATTTAGTATCAGAGTGAACTTGGGGTAGACCTTTTAACTTCTATTGGTACATTTACTTGTGAATACTTAGAGGCCTCTGGGATTCTTTTTATTTATTTGTTTTGGTTGGGCTGGAAAAGATCTGTTTGCTGATCTAGCCAAATAGCAAGAGAAATACTCTACCTCCTAGCCTTGCTAAACCTTGTTTGAATAAAAATATGACTTGATGATTGGTTATACCAGGAAGGGAGTGTGTAATGTCAGAAATTTGTAGCCTTATGGTAGTCATCCCATTTCTCATACTTGGTTTTTGTGGGGCCAGTGAATGGGAAATTTTTTTTATTAGTAGCTTGGATGCTAGCAGTTACTTTTTTTTCTAGGGGCAATTGAATAAAATTAGCCTACCCAGAGAGACATTTCCCTCCAGCCCATATGATGCCCAGCCTTTAATAATAATCTATAATAATAATAATAATTCGTAGTCTTGGTTGTGGTAATTATTTTTCTCCTCTCAGTTACAGACATAAGTCTCATCCTTAATTAAAAAAGAAAGAAAGAAAGAAAGAAAAGCTGAGATTTAGGGATTTTATGATTGTTGTCAGCTATTTATATGGCTTTTAGGCAGAAGAGGAATTCTCCTCATTGCATCAGAGGTCAGATCTAAGAACTGTGATAGAAGTCCTAGAAAGATGTCCACAGGATGTCCAGAAGTAGAATGGGTTTTATGAAGAGGAGGTGAGTTTCCTTTTACTCCAAAGGTCTTTTGGATAGTTATTGAGATTGTTCAGATATGGTTTGGACTAGGTAGCCTCTGAGGTTTTTTGTTCTACCTTAGCTTCTTCTCATTTATGTAAAGCATTTATTTTTTTGGACTATAGACAGCTATACAGACTTAATCCTAAATTATAGCAATAAGTGACAGGCCCCATTGTTAGCAGATCTCACTATCTATTACTAAAGGTATCCATCTATCCATCAGAGAATAATTTACCATAAATTGGGACTATTGCTTTATTATGACTAAGATATATAAATATTGTTCTTGATTTCTATACTTTTTCCATTCTCTTGACCTTGAGGGCATCTATTTCTCTTTCTGGCCCTGTGTCCTGTAAAAAACGTTTGAGTCCTTGCTATTCAGTTTTCTTGGGTAATTCATTCGACAGTATTTACAGTGTAACACAGACACTTTTTCTACATAGGAATGTTAGCTTTAGAACAAGTGAATCTTATAGAGGTGTCATGTCTGTTATTCAAGGACCACTGTATATTCTGTTTTATGCATTAAAAAGTATTTTTCTCAGAAGGGATCCATGGCACACACACAAAAAAGATTTAACACTTGCAGGTCTAAACAATTTGAGTGTAACTTCTATTTTGTTAGCCAGTTTCTCTTCTAGACACTTTCACATTTTTTTAAAAGAAATATTTCTAGCTATATACAGTGTGTCTTTATGCTTTTAAAAGCTTCCTGTTTCTTGATTCTCCTGGGTGCTCCATACAATTTCATTTCTAAAGTTGCCAGAAATTGATAGTGGTGAAATCTATAACCCAAACTAGCAACCTTATTTATGGTCCAAAAACATCCTGAGTTATGATAAGGGCTCTCTGTCCAGAAAATATCAAAGCCAAACTACCTCTTGGGTTAATGTATGGTGGAGGAAAAGAAACTTTGGATGAGGACTCAAGATACTTAGTCCCAGCCCTAGTACTAAACAGCGAAGTTACTCTGGGTAAGTCCCTTTCCCTTTCCATCCTTCCATCTCTTCATCTGTAAAATGAATGAATTGAATCAGATGGCCTTTGAAATTTCTTCTTATCATACAAAGATTCATTTCTTTTCCATTCCCAGAATAGAAAGTAAAAGAAAATCCAAACTAAACTGTTTGTTAAAATTGAAAGTTGATCACTCTGTATTAGGCCAAATCTAATTGTTGGTGGTTGAAATTGCTGGTACTAGAGGTGGTGTCGGATGCACTGAGTGTGCTTTGCCTGGAGCACCCTTTCCCCATCTCCGGTGCATTCCTGACTATATGCTTTGGTGCTGCTTTTTTCAGAAACAGAATCCTCAGGTCAGCCTAGTCAGGAAGGACTGAACAGAGGATGCCCAGAAAGTGAGGAAGAGGCCCCAGCACAAGAGGAATCCTCTGGTAAGCACCTTGACTCAGCAGTGGACACAAGGTAGCAAACAAAATGACAGGATGAGGGTAGCAGTATACACAAGTGCCTAGGACTGTGAAAGATTGTAAAAGAGCTGCTGAAGGAGTTTGGTCATCTTCTTGCCTGCTTTTCTGTTGTCCTCCCTATGCTAAGTACCTTTGTACTAACCAGAGTCACACAAGTTAGGAGTTCCCGGGTAAGTGTTATCCCAGGAGAGATTTCAGGACTCAAAAGAAAGTCTGGCTAGAAGGATGAGCCACCAGAATTGGGTAAGGAGGCTATGTGTTTGTTTCTGGCTCTGCCTGTTACCATCTCTAATTTTACTATAAAGAAAGGCATAATAATCCTTCAACTACAACAACTTAGAGCACTGTGAGGGAAGAAAGCATTTTGTAAACTTCAAGGCTTTATGGTAGTATGATTCCTTATTATGATGAAGCAAAAAAGGATTAATAATAGCCAACTAATTTTACCTTTTATGAGTTAAATTATGGAATTGAAAGTTCAGACTCTAGGATTCTATTATGACTGACTTTGCATATAACTCTCCCAAAGGTATGAATTATACTTATTTTATGATTACTGAATGCTTAGATTAGAAATATGTGAATTTTTAAAGGAGAAAATTCTTTTCCATATTTTATTTTTACTGAATTGTTATGAACTTGTAAAAATGATACAAAAAGTTTTCCCTAGATGAGTTGCTATATTTCACTCAATCCAGGATTTTTACTTCCTTCCTATGTTACTTATTCTAACTGCAGGGTTTTGAAAGTATATTTTTTTAAAGCAGATTTGACCAAAAGATTATGACTTTGGTGGAGCAAGAATTAGTGTGTTTTAATTCTTGCTTATTGGAGTAATAAAGCTTTGGCTTTGTATTTTTTTTCCCACCAGAGTCAAAGAATAGCTGCAAACAGAGCAAGGAAGTACTGAAGAAAGCTGCTGGTCCAAGCAGAGTATGTCCTTTCCAATGCCAATTGTGTGTTGCTGCTTTCCATTTCTGCAGCTGTTGTTTGCTGTCTCCTTCATCAGCTCTCACTCTTATCCATGCACCGTTTTGATCATGTCACAAAAATGCTTTAAAATGTTTGGGTGGGTCCTTACTCCATAAAAGCCCAAGTCTATACTACATAGACTGAAATTCTTCAGACTTGTGCTAATCTACTTTTTCAATCTTTTCTCTCACCATTCCCTCTGTACTTCAAACAAATTAAATTGTGGCCTACCAAAATCCCATGCCATGCTTCCTCCCTTCTCCCCCCACCCCCCATGTTTTTGCCTATACTATGTCTGGAATGCCTTCCTTCTTGTTCACTGTTATCCTTCTCCTTCAGGGAAACATTCCCTGAATCTTCCCTTTCAGAAACTCTTATTGCTGTGTTTATATCTCTTACATTCTGTTTTGTACTTTTGCTATTCATATACATACATATATATATATTTTTTAGCAATTATATTTCCCCTGCTGTATATATTGTAAGCATTTAATTAGTGTTTTTTAAAGTGCTATGTACTTTATTATTTATTGTGGAAAGAAGTGGACTTAGGAATCCTAAATCTTAGATCTGCTTCTTACCTCCATCATCTCTATTACCTTAAGTAAAATAGTCCACTTCCTTTGTAAAATGAGGAAAGGGATATTTAATTGCTGTTGCTGTTTCACAATATTATTATGAGGATCAAACATTTCTAAATTCTTGGTGCTGCTATTAACCCAGCAATACCACTGCTAGATCTATACTCTAAAGAGATTAAAAAAAAAAAAAAAAAGAAAGAAAGAAAAGGACTTATATATACAAAAATTAATTGCAGCTCTTTTTGTGATGGCAAAGAATTGGAAATTAAGGAGTGTCTTTTAATTGGGGAATGGTTAGACAAGTTGTGGTATATGATTGTGATGGAATATTATTGTGCTGTAAGGTGTAATGAGGGGGATGATTTTAGACTTCTATAAACTGATGCAAAGTAAAATGAACAGAATCAGGAGAACATTGTATATAGAATTTATCAATATTATGATCAGCTGTAAAAGACCTCATTGCTCTGATCAAAACAATGAATGATAGTTCCAAAGAATTTATAATGAAAAATACTGTCTACCCCCAGAAAGAGAACTGATGAACTCTTAATGGAGATTAAAGCAAAATTTTTTTCACTTTATTTATTTGGGGGGCATTAGCTAATATGAAAATCTTTTTATGACTTCATATATATAATTGATATCCTATTTCTTGCTTCTTGAAAGTTGGTGACTGAGCTGGAGGAAGGGGGAAAATGTAGAATTTTTAAAAAATATATAAATGTTTTAAAATATAATTTTAGAAATTCTTGATATGGTCATTATTATTTTTAATTTTTTTCTTTCTTTAATATTTTTTCCAGTTACATTAAAAATAATTATTTACATTTGTTTTAAAAACCTTGAGTTCTAAATTTTCTCTCTTATCCCTACCCTCAGTCCCCATTAAGAGATGTAAAGTTATACAAAACATTTCCATAGAAGTCATGCTATGAAGGAAAACATAGAACTCCTCCTCTGGGGGGAAAAAAAAACCCTCAGGGGGGAAAAAAAAGAAGAGAGAATATGCTTCAGTCTGTATTCAGACACATTCAGTTTCTTCTCTGGGTAAAGGAAGGATTTTTTATCATAAGTTCTTCAGAATAATCATGGATCATTATATTGCTTAGAATAGTAAACTCATTCACAGCTGATCATTTTAGAACATTACTATTTTGTATATAGTACATTTCACTTTGCTTGAGTTCATAGAGGACTTTTCATGTTTTTCTGAGAACATCCTGCTCATAATCACATACCACAATTTATTCAGCCATTCCCCAATTGATGGGTATCCCCTTAATTTCCAATTTTTTGTCCTGGGAAGAGAGCTGCTACAAATACTTTTGTATATATATGTCCATTGCCTTTTTTAAAAATTTTCTTTTGTTGCAGCAATTAGGGTTAAGTGATTTGCCCAGGGTCACACAGCTAGGAAATGTTAAGTGTCTGAGGCCAGATTTGAACTCAGGTTCTCCTGACTTCAGGGCTGGTGTTCTATCCACTGTGTCACCTAGCTGCCCTGCCTATCCTTTTTTTAAAAGTATTTTTTGATATTCATGCTTAATGGTGATATTGTTAGGTCAAAGGATATGATTTTATGGCTCTTTGGGCATAGTTCATATCTTTTGATCACTTAAACATTGGAGTATGGCTCTTATTTTTTATAAGTTTGAGTCCATTCCCTCTATTTGAGAAATGAGACCTTATCAGAAAAACTTCCTTTAAAATTCTTTTTACAGTTACTATTGTTAACTGTATTTCTCCCCAGGCTGTTCTCTCTCTCCTTTTCCTTGATTCTCTTCAAAAGTGTTTTGCTACTGAGCACTCCCTCCCCCAATATGCCCTTTCTTACCCTTTCTACTTCCTACATCCCATTGCTCTCCTATTTTCCTGAAAGGTAAAGTAAGGTTCACTTACTCCTCTTTCCCTTCACTTTCATTTCTTTGGTACATTGGCCTAGTTGTGATATAACTGGGCCAAAGAGTATGCAGTTTGGTAACTTAATCAGGTAGTTTCAAATATTTTTCCAGAATATCTGGACTAATTCACTACTCTTTCAAATACCTGTTTTCCCACAATCCCTCAACATTTGTTAGTTTTCTCTTTTACCTCTTTTGTAAGTCTAATGAATGTGAGGCAGAATCTCAAAGTATTTCTCCAGTTATTAATAATGTAGAGAATTTTTTTCATATGGCCACTGATAAATTAGATTTTTTTTTCCTTTGAAAATTGCCTGTTTATATCTTTTGATCATTTAGCTACTGGGCATTTAAGTCTATGGCTCTTAGTCCTATAAATTTCAATAAGTTTCTTATGAATCTGAGATGAGTCCTTTTTCAAACAGTTATCTAATTTACAAACAAATGTACTCTTAATAATAAGTTAAGACATGAACTATATGATTTATTGGTAATTATGTTTTCGGTTTCAGAAGTCAGTGATCTTTAACACAGAATAGAATTGTCACTCACTTGAGGTAGGGAAAATAAGGACAGTCAATATCCTATTGAATTGCTATTTTTTCCAAATTACTAAAAATCAGTGACTATTGTATTGAATTAAAAGAACAATCAAAGACATAATCCCTAAACATTCTTTATCTTTGTCAATAGATAAAGAATGTTTAGGGACTTTGGTGTCTGGAATTAATTAGCCCATTTTTTCTTGCAGATACCACAAATACTTTCTTCCAAGTATCCAGAAGATGATCCAGACTACTGTGTGTGGGTACCACCTGAAGTGTGTTGATTCTTTCTTTTAAAGACCAGGTTATTGATATATGAATGATTTTATTAGCTCTCTGACACTAAAGATTTTCATTTAATGTACACCAGGATAAAGACAAAAGATATCTGGTACTTAGATATATATTTGAAAAATATTCTTTTCACCAAGTACCAGTTTCCTTTCCTGTCTTTATTTTTTTTTTTTATTTGCTTTTGACACACTGTTGAATAGTTTCTTTTGTTCCCTGATTTTAGAAAAGTAAATGTGTTTCTTTATTTTGAACCAGGCCAGAGCGGTGACGGCAGGACTCATCTTAATGAAAAATATGGCTATTGATTTCTTCAAGCTCCCAAGTCCTTTCTTATATTTGTTACTATCCAAAAGGGAACATTGTGGCACATGTGTTAACCAGTGCAGTTTGTCATCATTTCAAGTTGAATGGCCAAGGATGAGGCATTTAGGCGACCATTTGTAAAAAAATCTCTTCACCCAGATTCTTGACTTCCTGAACAGATGACCTTTGTTTCCTTTTGGAAAAGATTCATGTGCTTGGTGTTCCTGCATCAAAATGAAAGTTTGTGTATGTATGTAAGATAAGAACTGTATATTTCTATGCCAAGTAAAATATGGAAAAAAATATGTTTTCATGGGTTTTTTACATTATTAAAAATGAGATAAAAATATTTTTCTAGTTATTGTATAGTGGTTAGAATTTTAGACTTGGAGTCCAGACAACTGTAATCAAGGCCACTTTTTAATATTCAGTTGGTGTGTGATCAAGGGCAGGTCATTTAAAAGTTCTGAATCATTGTTCCCTCCTCTATAAAGAGAAGATAACAATACATACCTCACAGGGTTGTTGTGAGGAATGAATGAGATATCCTCTGTTAAAGAGCTTTAAAGCATTTAAAGCTGTACATGAATGCGGCTGTTTTCATTGTTGTCATCCTGTGGGAATTTTCCTTGGTCAAAAGATAGTTTCATTTTTTTAGGGCTTTAGTTCCAAGAGAAGATTGAGGGATATATTAGCTTCAGGGCTGCCTTGGTATCCATGAAATGTTGGAAGACCTCTGGCACATAAAAGGCACATAATCCTCTCTGTAGGATTTATGAAAGAGTACAGACAAAGGTGGATGTCATAGATTGAAGAGTGGATGAGTTGTGACCTGCATCATTGCAGAGTGTCCTCATCATTGAGGCCATAGGTCCATTGAAGTACAAAGTACCAACAGGAATCAAACAAACTGAAATAGGAAGTACCTAATTTGAGCATAAGGGCTTTGTCATCAGTGTTTCAGGCCTTTCCTTTTTAAATTTCCGTTTAGGAGGTAGGGACTGAGTTCCTGAGGATGATTAAAGTTGTCAGAAGTCTCACTTTAGGATATATAATCATAGAATTAACCAACCTTGTGTTTCTGTCCTATTTGTTCTCCCTTTTTTTTTCATTATTTCAAAAGAGTCTTTGGCTGGTAGCTGACTTGACTTGTGGTTCCTAGGATTTCTCCCCAACACGCTGCAGATGCGGGAGCAGTTTACTCTACACTGTAGGCTTCCCATTGTCTTTGAGGAGAAGTAATGTCTAGCTTTCTTGGTGCCTGGTAGAAAGAAGTGACAGAGCCATTGGGATTGCTAAGGGCAGAAATACCTAGCTTTTGGATTTAGTGACCCATTTTATCCAGAGACAAAAATGTGTTCCTTACATATTGTATTTATGCCATTTTAGCTGGATTGTTTGGAAGACATTACTAAAAAGTAATATTTACCAAACCAAATCTAGAAACCAAGTGTTCCACACACTGTGACTAAGAGAGTCCATGAAAATTGGCAGTCATAGAGATATTTCCTTTCAAATATTAAATATGAAATTATATATAAAAACATTGTGGTAATTTCCAGTATGAAAAGAGACTTGATTTCCCTATTTTATTAAAAAGAAAAAAATTCCCTTTGTACTAAGTTCAAAGACTTGTTTTTAAATCCTGGTATTTTCTCTATGACTCTAAACCTCAGTTTCCTCATCTATTAGATGGGGATAATAATAATTTGAGTTGTTGTGAGGCTTAAATAAAAATTATGTAAAATACTTTGCAAACTTTAAAGTGCTATAGTAATTCATTATTTTGTGACCTTGGATACCTTACTTCATTTTTGCACCTCTGTTTCCTCATTTATAAAATGGAGATATTTGCATCAGTATTTGCACTATCTAGTAAACAAAGGTTGGTGTGAGGGAAAATGTGCAAATTATATATATATATATATATATCAAATTTGATATATATTCTTAAATATAGGCTATTACCATTTGTTTCCTTGAGCACAAAAGAGTCTGGCTGATCCAAATGATCAGGGAAAAAGAGAGGAATCAATTCATGTTTCTCTTTAGGGTTGTTGTTTCTGTCTTCATGGGCATAATCCAGCAATTATCCCTCCCAATAAATCCAGATCCTCTCAGCACAACCTTAAGAACATTATTGGTGGTTGGCCTCTTCGTTGGCAGTAGTGGAATTTAATATCTTGAGATGAAGTGACCCTCTTTCTGCCTAGTCCAGGGTTTTGCCCAGTCCTAGTTCTGTAGAAAGACACTTGTGCAACAGAGTAAAAGAATTCTGGCCCTTTAATCCACCTTTGCTGTTTCTAACAAATTTAGGAGCAGAGATGGAGGGAAAGTATCGAATACTGATTAAAATGTGCTGTCTCTTTCTTCTGAAAATATGTAGAGCCTGTTTGCAGCTTTGAATCTACTTGGAATTCTGCTTTTCCGTTTCCCCTTTTTTGGAGGGAGAAATTTCTTCTCCCATGGTGCTGGATACAATGATGGCCCATTGCTGCTTCCTTGTGGTCTTTCCTGCAATAGCAAGACGGTTTTTACAACATGAATCCTATCTCTGGGATAGAATGTAATAGCTGGTCAACTCTCATGGCCAGATCCATTGAAGTCAACAGCAGCCCAAGCATGCAGAGGAACAGATCTGGCATTTGGCTCAGAGATTTCTATGGATAACATAACATCAAATAATGACCTCTCCAGGATATAGAGGCTTCTTATTTATGATGTTGCCACCTCTAAATATTATCATTTATTGCTCACCAAATTCTGTGTTTGAGATGTTTAAAAATGTTTCCAAGTTTAAGATGGATGTGGAGCTATCTGTATGATGAAACAACCTAGAAATCTCCTTTCTCCCAAAGAAGATGTGGTACAGAAAGGGCCGTTCTGATTAGAAAAACCTGTTAGTAAAAACCAGCTTAACCTATGTATGGCTCTATTTTGAAGGTATCTTGGACTCCTTCACTGGCCTTTATTTCTCCAAAGCCAATCAGTCATGTCCCATCAATTCTTTCTGCACATTGTTTCTAGTTGTTTCTTTTTTTCCCCCTATTGATACTGCCTCAGTTTCGTTACTTCTTATGCAATTTTCAAAGAAGCATTTATTAATTGTCTACTATATTGCAGGCTAAATAGTTGGAATAGATGGCGCAGTGGATAGAGCACTGAACCTGTCAGGAAGTTAAAATTTGGCCTCATTATGGAACTTTCAACAAATCACTTAACCTCTGTCTCCCTTAATCCACTGGAGAAGAAAATGGCAAACCACTCCAAGAAAATTCCATGGGAAATATGATTGATGGAGGATCCATAGGATCCCAAAGAGTTAGATGTACCTGCACAACAATATTCCGGGCAGGATGCTGTGCATACAAAGATAAGATACAAAGGGAGAACCAGCCCTTGCTCGCAAGGAACTTATTGTCTAATGGGGATGACAATGTTTAAATAAGTATGTACAGACAATATATACAGGATAAATGAGAGAGTAAATCCATATACTCAAGTATATTTGTATGTATTTATTCTCAAAGAAATGGAACTAACAGAGAAAAGTTATCACAGAAACGAGGGTCATCACTAGGGTCAGAAGCTGCATAGAAGTCACGAAGATTGAGGACTGAGGAAAGGCTATTAGATGTGGTAATTAAGATATCACTGGTCCCTTTGCAGAACAGTTTTGACTGAATGATGGAAGTGGAAGCCTGACTAAGAGAGTTGAAAGGAAGTAGAAGCCTCTTCAAGGAGTTTGGTCACAAAAGAGAGATATGAAATGATAGCAGGGATGGATGGATTAAGAGAACATGTTTTGAGAATGAGGGAAACATGAGCATGTTTGTAGGGTATATGGAAGCAGCCAGTAGATATAACCTGCCTGCAATAGGATGAGAGGATAAGGGACTTTAAAGAAGAATGTGTCCAAATGGGTATAGGAGGAGAGTGTAGCCAGTGAAAGGTTGATAGCCTGGGAAGAATGAGGGGTAAAGGGTTTGGATGTCATAGAAAAGATTAAAATCTGCAAGGCAAAGGAAAAAGTAGAACAGGTTATGATCTAATAAGAAAAATTCAGAATTCAATTTACAGCAATAATCTAATGGGTCTCTCTCCATTCTCTCTTATCTAATCCATGCACAATTGATCTTCCTGAAACACTGCTTTTATCATGTCTACTCCTTGGAAAAGACAGGGGTTGAAGTCAAAAAGATCTTGCCTAGAACCATGCCCAAATCTAGGTACCCACTGGGCTAGAGCTGTGGTTTCCAACTTTGATCATGAACATCTATTGGCTAAAAAGTTGAGCTCTCATCTCTCATCTTTCAATATGGGTATATTTATAAAATGGCATTATATAACTTAAAGAAAAAGTAAATTTCAAAAGTATGAAATGATCTTGAGTCAGTAGGGAGTCCCTAGAGTTTATTGAGTAGGGAAATAAAATGTTTAGACTTGCCCTTTAGTAAAATCATTGGCAACTGCTTAGAGTGATGGATTGGAGACAGGAAAGATTTAAAACTGAGAAACCAATTATGAGAGTATTGCCATAATCCAGGGGAGAGATGATGAAAACCTGAACTAAGAAGAAAACCTGTGGGAATGGAAAAATAGGAGAGCATGGAGGTAGAAATGACAGGAATTAGAAATGGCTTGTGTGGTGTGAGTGAGAAGAAGGATGGCTGGTATGGTGCCTTTAATTATAAAAAGAACAGAAGCCACTTTTGAGGAAAAGATAATATAATGAGATCTGAATCTATTCCTGCCTATTCATCCTGGGTTGCTTTGTCCTGTTGAAAATGAGAATGAAGCTTTTGTCAGCCGTTGCCTTGGAGTGAAGAGCCAGATGGGGGTTGGCCTATTATGGCCATGAGAATCTGGAAGCAGGGTCTGTGTAAGGTTGGAGCAGAGAATTTTCAGCATCTAGAGAGCTGCTTGTAATGTTGCAGGGGGCCAACATCCAGTGCAGAAGAGGGAAGACATTAGAAGTTTGCGCAGTCCAAGGATGCATTTGGAGAAGGTGGAGTATTGGGAGATTTGGGACATGGGGGAGTGTGGTTGTGTTGGAGACAAACCCCATGATGCTTCTGCTGGGGAGGATGAGATGTCACTCCTGCTCTTGCCTCTAATTAACTGATCGCTCCATAGGGATTATATCTCTGACGGGTGGATATTGGTCTCTATTTTGGAAACCACTGGTCTAGAAGATAGGAATCAATTTTATCAGAGGGTTCCACTATGACAGGGAATAGACCCAGAACTTTCCAGCCCAGTCCTGGAACCAAGCCAGTTTCTAGGACATGGCTCAATGACTTGTAAAGGATCCACCCTGGTCAGTAAGCTTTGATGAACCACACATGTGCTTCCTGCCCTGACTGTTTTTGGGACTTTGGCCTTATGCCTTGGGCTTTCTCCTTCATTGATTCATAAACTTTGAAGGTTTTTTGGTAGCAACAGAAGCTTCAGCTAGAGTCTTCTTGCTAAGATGTCACAGGGCTTCCATCAGAGAGTGAAGAAGGGGGAACTCCAACCATTTTATTTCTTTGTTAGTGGTTCTGGTTTAAAAAAAGAAAGTTGGAAGGAAGCAAAATGCAAATAAGAGCTTGGAGTTATTTATAGATTTTCTTGTGCAGTAATGCCAGGATTTCTTAACAAGGGCCCACAGACCTTCAAAGGGTCAGTGAATATATTTCAGGAAGCTGCAAATTTGGCTTTTACAGTATTTTTATAGCTGTATTTCAATCTAATTTCCTTTGTAATTGTAGATATTTTATGCATTTAAAAACATACTCGGCAAAGCGGTCCATAGGCTACATCAGACAACCCAGTGAGGAGTCTGTGACCAAATAATAATAATAATAGTAATAATAAAGGTTAAGAATTCTGATATAGTTAAACAAAAAACATCTATTTGAGCCAGGCACTATGCTAATCTGGGAGTGTAAATACAAAGAGAAAGTCTCTGCCCTTGAGAAGATTACATTCTAATGGGAAAAGACAGCAATTAAATTGAAGCCGAAAAAGAATGGGCAGATGAGAAGACTGAGGGAGGATACTCGTATAGACTTATGGTAGGGAAAGTCTGGAGAAGAATGAAGACATGGCTGACTTGGTGATCCTAAAGAGAAGCTGGGAGAAATCAGCCAATCAGAGGAATAGACTAAAGGGAGAAAGGTCAGTGTGAGAAATACAAGGGTGAAGTGAATTTCCAGTGAGAAAGGCCAGGGTCAAGATATAGCCTGGAACTCTGGAGAAACTTAAGGAGGTAATCAGGAAAATGATAGCATAATAGTCAAAGGATATGAACAGACAATTTTCAGATGATGAAATTGAAACTATTGCTACTCATATGAAAAGGTGTTCCAAATCACTATTGATCAGAGAAATGCAAATTAAGACAACTCTGAGATACCACTACACACCTGTCAGATTGGCTAAGATGACAGGAACAAATAATGATGAATGTTGGAGGGGATGTGGGGAAACTGGGACACTAATACATTGCTGGTGGAGTTGCGAAAGAATTCAGCCATTCTGGAGAGCAATCTGGAATTATGCCCAAAAAGTTATCAAACTGTGCATACCCTTTGACCCAGCAGCGCTACTACTGGGCTTATACCCCAAGGAAATACTAAAGAGCGGAAAGAGACATATATGTGCCAAAATGTTTGTGGCAGCTCTTTTTGTTGTAGCTAGAAACTGGAAGATGAATGGATGTCCATCAGTTGGAGAATGGTTGGGTAAATTGTGGTATATGAAGGTTATGGAATATTATTGTTCTATAAGAAATGACCAGCAGGAGGAATACAGAGAGGCCTGGAGAGATTTACATGAGCTGATGCTAACTGAAGTGAGTAGAACCAGATCATTAGACACAGCAACAACAATACTATATGATGATCAATTCTGATGGACATGGCTCTTCAACAATGAGAGGATCCAAATCAGTTCTAATTGATCAGTAATGAACAGAACCAGCTACATCCAGTGAAAGAACTCTGGGAAATGAGTATAATAACATAGCATTTACACTCTTTCTGTTATTGTTTGCTTGAATTTTTGTTTTTCTTTCCAGGTTATTTATACCTTCTTTTTAAATCTGATTTTTCTTGTGTAGCAAGACAACCATATAAATATGTATACATATTGTATTTAACATATATTATAACATATTTAACTTGTATTGGACTACCTGCCATCCAGGGGAGGGGATGGGAGGAAGGAGGGGAAAAATTGGAACAGAAGATTTTGCAAGGGTCAAAGTTGAAAAATTACCCATGCATTATTTGTTAATAAAAAGCTATAATTAAAAAAGAAAAAAAAGAAAGTGATATCATAAGGGACTTAATAAGGTTTATCTGTTTACATTCCTACATGAGAGGATGATAACTTGTAACTCATTAGAACTTTCTCATTATGGCATTAGAAGGAATATAAATAAAGGGCATGGGTATGAGTTATGAAGGGATACTATTTTTTTTTATGATGAAACAAGGGGTGAGAGAGGAATGTACTGGGAGAAGGGAGAAGTAGAATGGTGAAAATTATCTGCTATAAAGAAGAGGCGAGAAAAAGTTTTTTTAATGGAGGGGTAAAAAAGAGGAGAGGGTGAACTTAGAATTTCACCAGAATTGGCTCAAATAGAAAATAACATACATACTCCAGAAGGTGTAGAAATCTGTCTTAACTTGCAGGAAAAAAAGGAGGGGAATGGAATATGGGAAAGGGAAGAGAATAATAAAAGAGAGGGCATATTGGGGGAGGGAGTAGTCAGTAGCAAATTACTTTTGAGGAGGGACAGGGTGAAAGGAGAGAGAAAATAAATGGGGGGGGAATACAATTAGCTATAGTAATTGCAAAAAAATTTTCAAAGCAAGTTTTTCTTATTGTCTTTGGGAAAGGATGAGCAGGATGCTTTCAGGAAAACAACAATAAAACAAGCAAACCTGGAAAGTCCTCCATGAACAAAATGAAAGATACTGTATACAAAGTAATAGCAATGTTTTGAGATGTACAGCTGTTAATAACTTTATTAGTCTCAGTAGTATAATCATCCACAACTACACTGAAGAACTTATGATGAAAAATCCACTCCATACCCAGAGAAGGAACTAATCAAGTGTGAATACAGATAGAAGCAATTTTTATTTCTCTATTTTTGACTTAATTTTTCTTGAGGATTTTTATTTTCATTAGGGTGAAAGATCTGTTTTCTTTCACAACTTGACTTTTATGGAAATGTTTTGCTTAGCTTCACATGTGGTTTTTTTAAATTGTGGGTGGGGGATAAGGGAGAGAACCTAGAAGCTAAAAAACTTAAAAACAAATGTAAAAAAAAAAAAACACCTTGTTTTGAATGTAACTGGTGAAAAATATTAAGTAAATAATTAATTTTTTAAAAAATGGATGCAACCTAGAGAGAAATGAATAGTTGTGAAAGTAGGATCAAGATGTGTGAGTGGAATCAGTCTTTGCAGACTGGAGGCTTGAGAGAAGGAAGAGGTAGAGCTTCGATTCTGTGCTTGCCTCCATTCCCCTGTCCTTTGCTAATGAAGGAGACTGAGAAATCGTGGAGCAGGAGGGAAGAATGTTGGATTTGGAGCACTACTATCTCCTACCTGTTGCCTCTCAGATTCCAGATATGCTCACCTGAAAAATAAGGATAAATAACATTCACACTCCCCATTGCTCTTGAAGAGGATTCATGGACATCAGAAAAATGATGTCTTGATTTGCAAATGATTGAATTCAAGTGAGGCAGGGCGGCACAAAATCACGCTCTGCTCAAAGTCATCAGAGTCCAGTGTCAAGACATAAGTCGAGCCCAGCTGTTTTACAGATAAAAAGCACTTTGTAAAACTCAAAACTCAACCCCTGCTGATGGGCCAGCTATGAAATAGCCCTACTGGGACCACTAGGTGGCAGTAAAGTCTCACTAGTGGCCCAATTTGCTGGGCAGAAAATAAAAGCCTCCTGGCCCGGAGAGGAGGGAAAACGAAGTGTAAAGCAAGCAGAATCTTAGAGGTGTTAAAGGCAGCAAATGGGGCCATGGGTCACGGAGATGCAGCTGGTCTTAGTCAGACACGCTGGCAAGTGGAGATAGTGGAACTAGAGGGAAGCTCTCTCTTCTCCAAAATATTCCCCCTTATCTGCTTCTAGTTACCATTAGAAATCCATTCCTTTGGGTTAGGACTTTGTTACAGAAAATATAAAGCCATTATCAACCTTGGGTGTCATTCAATGGGGGGGGGGGGGAGAGAGTGACTGAAAAATCTGAGCCGAATTTCACTAAATAATTTTGTCTAGGGGAGGCCGCTAGGTGGTGCAGTGGATAGAGCCCCAGCCCTGGAGTCAGGAGGACCTGAGTTCAAATCTGGTCTCAGACACTTAACACTTCCTAGTTGTGACCCTGGGTAATTGCCTCAACAATAATAATAATATTAATTTTATCTAGGGAGGATTATTCATCTATCAATGGAGGAAATTTCCACACAGGGAAAGAGCCATACTGATAAAATCATAGCTCAGGTTCTCCCCTCCCCGAAACGAACATTTTTATTTATGTATTGGATCACACATAGCAAATTGCATGGTGAACCAGAGCTACAACCTACTGCAAAAATCCATCTTCTGTAGCATGACAGAATGGATAGAAAGTTGTCTTTGAAGGCAAAGAGGCTTGGTTTCAAAGTCCTGCCTCTGACAACTACTGTCACTTAATCTCTCCGTGCCCTGGGCAACTCTTTAAAACTTCAGGTTGCAGAAATCCTGGCATCCCCTATACCAGTGTTCCTACAGGTCTCATCCTTATCCCTGGTGATGCTAAATGGCTGAACATTACAGAACATTTCTGAAGACTCAAAATTTCAAATGATCCAGAATCCAGTGGAAAAACTCCTCGCCGTAAGTTGGCTGCATCATGTTACCAATGCCAGGGCAGCTGGGGGAACTGTTTTCCTCTTTATAAATGCACCTACTCTCATTGTTATAAATTTCCGCTAATGATGTTTTGAAAGGGACATGGTGCCCACTTGTTTCTACTTCGTGAGCACTGAAAGTGTTCCCAGCCTCCTAGCATCTGCCTGGATTCTATCTCATTTAATCTGGATTGAGGATGGAGAGATCATTATTGTGTAATAATTCATAAGTTTATCAGAATTGGCTTGTCCCCCCATTCCCATTAAGATTTTAATCTCTTTCTCAACTTCATGTGACCCAAAGGAATTACCAGCCTCATTAGAGATTAGATCACATTTACTGACTGATCAAATTACATAATATTGGTAAGGCGCTTAGTACAGTGCCTGGAATCTAGTAGGCACTCTATAAATGCTAACTATTATTTCTGGCTGAGATAAGACTTTTAAAAGATACATTTAATCTCCCAAATGACTGCACCAAGTCTGGGTAAAAGTCCAAAATTTCAGCTTCACTTTTTTTTTTAAAGCTTTAAAAAACTTTTAAACTTTTGTGAAAAGTTAATAACTAATAAGAACTTTTGTTTTCACATCATCTTTATTCCTGAATGCATTTTTCCCCTTGACCTATCTAGCAAGCCATCTCTTGTAACAGTTTCATTAACAACTCGAAACAATGAATTTGTGAATTTAGAAGAACAGTTTAGCGAAATTAACCAACCCATGATCTGATTGACCATAAAAATATTTCACACCCACAATTCCCCACCTTTGCAAAGAAGGGAGGGAGGTATGTTTTTTCATCTCTTCCTTAAGGCTAAACTTGGTCATTAAAATGTTTATTTTAAGGTTGATTTTGGGGGGTTTGGTGATGTTCTTTCCATTTATATTGCTGTTGTCCTTATGTATGTTGTTTTCATGGTTCTGCTTATTTCCTTGTGTCAGTTCATATGACTTTTCCCATGCTTCTCTGAATTCTACATATTCATCATTTCTGCACTATAATATTCCATTGCATTTATGTACCAAAATTTGTTTAGTGTTTCCTAATCACTAGACATCTAGTTTGTTTCCAATTCATTGTTACTACAAAAAAAAATGCTGCTGACACGTGAATATTCTGATGTACATGCAATTTTTTCTATCTTTGATCTCTGGTATATATGGCTGAGCAATCAGGTCTTTGCTTTGAAAAATATGAACCTTTTGGTCATCTTAGTTTAATTGCAATTTGCTTCCCAGAATATTTGAATCAATTTGTAGTTCTCCCCAACAGCACATTAAGGTCTTGTCTTTCTATAATCTCTCAGATTCATTTTTGCCAAGGGAACAATTATTCCCAGAGGTCATTTGTAGAGCAGGCCTATTAAATAGCATCCAAATACAATAATAAATTAAGATACGGGATAGCTTCCCCGCTCCAACTCCTGATCTCTTCCTATTTGCCAGTTTCCTTGACCTTTCCTCCTCTCCATGTATTCTATGAGTCAGCTACACTGACCTCTTCCTCCCACAAGGTGCTCCATCCTCCAACTCCAAGCCTTTGTCTAGCCCCCCAAGCACAGAATTCTCTGCTTCCCTGGCTTTCTTCAAGACTCAGCTCAAATGCTTCTTTCTGCAAGTTGTTTTATATATATATATATATATATATATATATATATATATATATATATATATATAGTGTGTGTGTATGTGTATATGTGTATGTGTGTGTGTGTGTGTGTGTGTGTGTGTGTGTACACATCTCCAGTGTACGAAGTTATTTGCATGTTGTCTTTCTTTTTAGACTATTGAAGATAGGATCTGGTTTTTGACTTCTCTTTGAACTTCCTGTAATTAGAACAGTCCCTAACACATAGTAATCATGTAATAAGTGCTCATTGACTTGGTGAATGTGAAAATATCATGCTGCACAAGAAAAAAATAAGATCAAAAAGGGAAAAAATTAGAAGAAACAAAATGCAAGCAAACAACAACAAAAAAAGTGAAAATACTATGTTGTGGTTCACACTCAGTTTCCACAGGCCTCTCTCCGGGAGTAGCTCTTCATTACTGTACAATTGGAACTGGTTTGAATCAACTCATTGTTGAAGAGAGCCACATCCATCAGAATTGATCATCGTATAGTCTTGTTGTTGCCGTGTATAATGATCTCCTGGTCCTGCTCATTTCACTCAGCATCAGTTCATGTAAGTCTCTCCAGGACTCTCTGAAATCATTCTGCTGGTCATTTCTTACAGAACAATAGTATTGCATAACATTCATATAATTTATTCAGCCATTCTCAGATTGATGGGCATCCACTCAGTTTCCAGTTTCTGGCCACTACAAAAAGGGCTGCCACAAGCATTCTTGCACATACAGGTCCCTTTCCCTTCTTTAAGATCCCTTTGGGATAAAAGCCCAGTAGAAACACTGTTGGGTCAAAGGTATGCACACTTTGATAGCCCTATGGGCATAGTTCCAAGTTGCTCTCCAGAATGGTTGGATCAGTTCACAACTCCGAGGTGATCTACTTCCAATGTGGTTTTGAAGTGTGCTTAGGTAAATACCCTGCTTATGAGGGGGAAGAGGGTCATTGGAATTTCAGATCTTCCTAGGAATGGCTGGCTCAACCTCACAGACTATCAGATTCCTTTCAGTCTAGATCATTACCCTAGCCTCCTTGAGATCCCCACCTCAAGTCTTTCTGTCCTCCAGTTCATCCTCCTGATTGCTGCCAAAAATGATCTTTCTAAAGCACAATTCTGACCATGTTATCCCTTATTCAGTTAAGTTCTACTAGTTCCCTATTATCCCTATTATCTGGTCAAATATAAATCTTTTTGGCATTTAAAGCCCTTTATCATCTTGTTCTAACCTATCTTTCTAGTCTTATTATACGACATTATTCCCTTTCACACAATCCATAGGCTGGCCAAACTGACTTTCTTCTTGTTCCTCACACATGACACTCTCCAATCTCCATGCATTGGCAAGTCCCCCATAATGGGAATGCAGTCTTCTTACTTCTACATCCCCAAATGTTTGCTCTCCTTCAAGACAGTCCAAGTGCCACCTTCTGGATGAAGTCTTTTTAATCCCTTCAGGGGCTGTTGGATATCTTGTATCTACCATGTACCCACATGGTACATATGCACATGTGATTTCTCCTATTAGAATATAAACTCCTTGAGGGCAGGCACTGCTTTACTTTTGCTTTTGCATACCTAGAACCTGGGACAGTGCCTGGTACTTAAAAAATGCTTTCTGATTGATTATCATATATTATGATGATTTAGTCCTATTGGGTCATGCAAAGTTGTGAAGGAGATTAGAATTTTAAAAGGGAATGGGGACATAACAATTTTGTTAAATTATAAGTTGCTAGAATATTTTATCCCTTAAGCTATGCAAGATGAAAGTGAACCTGGACTTTATAAGACATTAAAAGAAGTGGGAAGAGTTATGGAACCAAGAGTGGCTGCAGCCAGCTCAAACCTAATTTACTGTTCATTTTCAGTGTATCAATACTTCAGAAATTGATAAACTACTCCTCAGAGCTTGGTTTATTGTTTTGTTGATTGTGTGGACGTTAAAGAGCTATGCAGAAATTTTTAATAATGCAGATTAAACTTAAAAGTGAGTCCAATTTACATTTCTTTTCAGGGAGCTGGTTGTAACATCAGCACACCCCTGAAAGGAGCCCAGGCAAGTTGTGCCTATGCATGTGCTAGAGGCTTTCCAAAGTGATTTAAAATGGTAGTTCAAAATCTGCAGGGCCTCTGGAGGAAGTAGGAGCTAAGTGGATATTGGCTGCTACTTAACCTACCTGCCTTTCTGTGGCTAGTGCCAATGTGCTCCACACAAGGTACTCTTGGAGGAAAGGAAAAGCCTTATACACACTTTATGCACACATTTACAGAGCACATACTAAAAGGTTCCAAATATATTTCTTAGTTTCTACAGTATCAGGAACAGCAGGCTAGAGGTAGCATAATACAGTGAGTCAAGAACATCAAATATGGGTTCAGATATTGACTCTGCTACTTACGATCAATGTGATCTTGGCCAAGTTATTTCCCTTCTTCAGGCCTAAAACCTTAAAGTAATATATTGAATTTACTGATGTGTGGATTATTCATGGCAATTTTTGAAATGCTAGTTCAGATTCTTTCTGCCATCTAGTACCTTCTAGACTTTCTATCCACATCCTTATTATAAGCTTGAGGAGGCATTAGATGAGAGGACTAGATAATTTCTAAGATCACTTCTAGTTTTAATATTCTGTGAATTGAAAGCTTGGTTATAATAGGATCAATAATAGCCCTGAGTTTATCCTGTGATAATACATCAGCTCGTTTAGTTTGATTTCAGCTAGCCCCTATAATTGTCTGCACAGCTTTATTTTTCCTCTCCTCCCCTGCCCTGTCCTGCTCAGTTGAGAACATGGATCAGAAAGCCAATTCCTCCATTTTGCAAAGCTCCAGGCAGAAAGATCCCCCATCTCTCAAGATTCTAAGACAGTAATAGTGTATATTAAGGGCACTGCTCCAGAGGCTTTATTTTTACAACATTTCATTTGTCATCTTCTCCCCAACTACACAGACAATATCCCAATTCAGACGTTTATCACTTCTTGCCTAATTTCTTGCAGTAATCTTTTTATTGTTTCATCTTCATGCAATCTCCCCAAAGTATTCTGTAAATAGCTGCCAAATAAATATTCCTAAATATTCATGTCACTCCCTACTCAAAAAGCTTATGTAGCTCCCTAATGTTTCCAGGACAAAAATATAGATTCCTTTATTTGGCATTTATATATACATTTCCAGGCTAATGACACATTGCAATCCCTCCATATACTCTACAGTCCAATTGAACCATCCTACTTATTTTTCTCCATACACATCATTTTACTTCCTCCCTCTTTTCAGAGAGCTGGTTGTAAAACATTTACCAGCACATCCCTGAATCAAACCTAGACAAGTCATGCTCATGCATTGAGTTAAAGACTTGAAATCTTTGCTCATAGCTTTCCAAAGAGACTTAAGTTGGTAGTTTGTCCAGTCCACATCAACATGCCTTTGCACTGGCTATTTCCCCTATTTTTGGAATGCTCTCAATCCCTTGGAAACTTCAGCTCTCTTCAAGGCTCAGCTCTACTACCATTTCCTACAAGAAATCTTTTCGGAAATTTTCCTCATTGTGATTTCCTCAATTCTAAATGCCCCCTCCCTCCCTGAAATTTTTTCTCATGTTTTTATATGTATTTAGCATTTATTTATCTGTGTATATTTTTTCTTCTCACCAGTAACAAGTTAAATTCCCTGAGACCAAGATATTTTTAGTTTTGACTCTGTGTTTGAGTCAAGAAGCATTTGTTAAGTGCCTATGGTATGCCAGGTACCATACTTACTCTGAATTGGAGTTGAAAAAAAAAAAAGGTGAGAAATTCTCCCCCCCAAAAAGACCCAGTGTGCTATCAAGGAACTCACAGAGTATCTAATCTAATCTAAGATAATTGCTTAATAAATGTTTGTTGAGTTAGATTGAATTGAACTAAATCTCAGAATAAAACCATGGTGGGTGATGAGAGTGGGGATGGGAAGTAAGGGCAGAGGAGGGAAACACTCTGACATCAGCCCAGAGTAGCTCCCATACGAAGACATAGTTTGGCCAGATGACTTCATATTTGGGTGGGAGAGAGCAGGCAGCCTGTCTCCCTCCAGACACCCAAGGAGGTTTCCGACATTGTCTGTTTTCCTTGGCAGGTGAGAAGCAAACACTGGGCTGAGCTTTTCAAAGGCTGAGCTCATCTTGGGAATGGAGAAAGTGATACTTTACTCTGTAGGGAAGAGTGTTTGACCTCTCCTCCCCAGCTCCCAAACATCACCAGGATTGAGGATAGTCCTGGGGAATATCAGCCAGTAAAATGGAAGAGAAGGTTGGTATGGAGAGGGAGTTGCATTCAGCCTTGTTCCATATGACATCCATTAATAATCACGAATGATCCTAAGACATCTTTGGTATCATTATCATAAATGTTGTTGACTGAATATTTATTAGATATTCCAGAATATGATTTTGGAGATACGGAGACAGCACAAAGGAAAGAGGCAGAGGTTCTGAGTTCAGATCCTTTCCAGAGATCCTACCTATGTGACTTTGCTTGGCTCAGTCACTCCTCTGAGTCTCACTTTTCTCATCTGTAAAATGAAGGAGTTGGATCAGATGGCCTCTGAGGTGTATGATCTAAGGTACTGTCAGCGTATGGTTTCTAGAGGAGTCCAGGTGAGAAAATCAATCACTCAACAAATGTTTATTAAGTGCTTTCTATAAGCAAGGCATTGTGCCAAGCACTGGGGATACAAAGGCTTTTTCAAAAATTCATTTAATTATTTAATTTTACCCCCCTCCAGTTACATTCAAAACAATTTTTTTTAATATATTTTTTTAAATTGTTGAGTTCTAGGTTCTCTCCCTTATCCTTACCCAGAATTAAGAAACCTCATGTGAAATTATGCAAAACATTTCTATAAAAGTCAAGTTATAAAAGAAAACATAGATCTCCCACCCTAATAAAAATAGAAACCCTTAAGAAAATTCAAGTTTTAAAAAAGAGAGAGAGATAAAGAGAGAAAGAGGGAATGATTCGGTCTGTATTCAGACATAATCAGTTCCTTCTCTGGGTATGGATAAGATTTTTCATCATAACTCCTTCAGAGTAGTTGTGGATGATTGTACTACTGAGGATAGTAGAGTCATTTACCCCTGGAATGCCCTTATATATCAATGGGAGACAACTTGTAAATAAATAAACCAGATACATATAGAGCAAAAGGAAGGTAACCTTGGGATGTGGAAAAGTCTTATTCAAAAGGAAGTATCTGAACTGAGTGAGAGCGGGAAGTCAAGAGCAGTTAGTTGTAAAGGACATTATCAAGGACCATGAAATTGCAAATCTAGGAGACTGGGAGCTTGGAAGTTTTCTCTGTTGTAGTAGGGAAGTTCAGAAGAGGGGCGTGTTTAGGGGAAAGATGATGAGTTCTATTTTGAACACCTTGAACTTGAGATGCCTGTAGACATCCAGTTCATTTGTCCACCAAGCAATTGGAGATTCAGGATTGGAGTTCAGACAAGGGCTGGATGTAGAGATATGGGGATCATCTACATAGAGATGATAATTGAACCTATGGGAACAAATGTGATCATTAAGTGAGATAGTACAGGTAGAAAGGAGAATCGGAGGAGAGAAACTTAAGGGTCAATCATAGTTCAGGGAGGTATCAAGGATAAAGATCCAGTAAAGAAGACCAAGAAAGAGTAGGCATTAGGCAGGAGAACCAGGGGAAAACTGTCTGGGAAAAACCCAGAGGAAAAAAATAATCTAATTCAGAGAAAGTGACCAAATACTACAGAGAGATCCAGAAGCAATTGTAGAATCACAAACATAGAAGTGGATCCTAACTTTTATCTAATACAACCATTCTCCTTTTATAGATAAGTAAACAAACCTGGGTTAAAATCCTACCTTTAATGATTAATGCCTGTGTAACAGCAGTTGAGCAAATAAGTCACTTACCATGACAAGGAATCAGTTGATTAAATTATACAATAGAGTGTGGAAGGTGGGACTAAATACAGCCTTTCAAATTCTATATAAAATAGGAAATTAGGAAAGTGATTTGACCATGGCGAGTTAGAAAAGTAGGGTCTCAACTCCAAATCCCATGCTGTTTCCCCTATACCATATTTCTATCTCAGGTCACTATGAGAGTGAATGAGTTTAGCTTGGAGTTCCTGTATTACCTTGTATTACCTTGCTTCTTGAAAGAATTGCCTTCCTTCTTTTTCCCCCAGCAGTGTTGCTGTGGCCAACTATCCCCCAGCCCACAACCTCCACCAGCATGATGAGGATGGCCAGGGCAACTCTCAGGGGAAGCCAGCAGAAACCTGGATGCATGAGTGGAGCAAAAAGAATGGAAACCAGAGAATAGGGAAATTTTTAAGCTGAATTTCCCTTGGGAGACTTTTGAGGATGTTAAGGACTGAGGGCAGTGAGGCAGTCACCTTGACTTCCCATCCATCAGTTTCCCAAGGGCCAAAGGGCAATGAAACATGAATCCCAATTCCGCCCCTGGCTCCTGCCCCAGACATCCTTTCCTTGCTCCTTCCTCCTAGCTTCCAGAGCCATCTAACTCCTTACTTGCTACAATTTTCAAATGTGTTCATCATAACATTCCAGCATTGGGAACAAGCTGTACCCCCAGCTGGCAGCAAATCCACAACACTAATAAACACAGAAAATGAGATGGCATGTTGGAAATTCAAAACCAAACTGAATTCCCTAAATATTTATTAAGTACCTACTGTGTGCACACAGAGCACTGTGATACGCAATGGGAAAGATATAAAAGGTAAACCAGACAGGGTCCTTGAGCTCATGGAAGTCCATTCTGGGGTTTCTTAATCTAAGATCCACAAATTTATAATTAGCTTCCTTTGTAATCTAATGTATTTTATATTTATTGAAAAACACGATTCTGAGAAGCCCACAAGCTTCACTAGATTGACAAGAGGGTCCATAGCATAACAATCGTGAAGACCCCCTTCATATAGTGAATTACTGTAGTGCAAAGCCAAACATCTGGAGGAGGGAACCTGAAGGAGGGTACGTTTCAGGAGGTTGAGATGGAGAGAAGGCTATTCCAGATGGAGGAAAAGGTGTTACCAGAAGGCTACAGCTGCTGCAGGTAGAAAGTTTAGTGAGATGGGGAGAGTCCAGTTTGGTGGAAGCTCAGAGTAAGTAAGTGGGAGGGGAGGAATTCAAGACCAAACTGGAACTGACTCTGGGCTGGAAGTCAAGAAGCCTGGGTTCTACATTTGGCTCTGTCACTAACCATATGTGGTCTTGTATCAATGTTGAGATTCTAGGAGGAAGACAGCTGCGTGGGGAAGAGATGTTTGCACAGCTGTTTGCAATTGTTAATTAATGCATCCAGCCTACCCTTCCCCCCACAACATGGGAAAGATGTTTTCCCTTAAGGCTGTGATGATGGTAAGGTGAAGCCCTACCTTAGCCCAGCGTTTGAGATGGAGGAAAGTATAGTTCTGGAGTGGGTGGTACAGAAGAGAGAACCCTGCATTCAAATCCTATCTCTGATTCTTACTCCTTGTGTGAATTTGGGCAAGTCACCCAATCTCCTCATGCCTTGTTTTCCTTCTCTAAAGTGAAAGGGTAGGACTAAATGAACTCTGAGATTCCTTTCTGCTCCAGATTTTACGACATGTGATTCTTTGACATGAAGAAGAAGACTGGTCAATTAATTTTCTCAGCCTCTAATGGCTCAATGGATAGAATGTTGGACCTGGATCAAGAAGATTTGAATTCAAATCTGTCCTCAGACACTTACTAGCTGTGTGACTCAAGTCACTTCACCTGTGTCTACCTCAATTTTTTTTCAAATGGAGTCATAATAGCACCTCCCTCCCTTTTTATTGTGAAGATAGAGTGAGGTAATATTTGTAAAAAGTGCTTCATACGGAGTATGTAGTAGACACAATGTAAATATATAAAGGAATAAATGATTCCCTTCCCTTCCCACCCAACTGATGTAATCATAGGAAGTCAGGGAGAAAGGTAACAAAAACAGCCAGATATTACAAAGCATGAAGAAATTCTATTCAGGGCTCAACCTTTGAATTGGAAGGTGGGGTGGAGTGCTCCATGTATGATCCTATTAGTGAAATAGAGTGGTGATAGAGAATGGAGCACAAAAGCAATAACTGATACAGGTGTGCATCCAGAGTGAGGATTGGAAGAAGCAAGGAAAGGAACATGCATTTACTCAGCATCTACTATGTATCAGACGCTATGCTAAGTGCTTTACAAATATCATGTCACATAGTAATAATATCCTCCCAACAACCTTGGAAGGAGGTGCTATTATTCTAACACGGTTGAAGAAACCGAGGTGAAGCGGCTCACCCAAGATCACACAGCAGGGAAGTGCACTGGTCCTAGACCATAGCTCTCTCCACTATGCCATGCAGCTGCCACAGTGACTGTGAGGAATGGAGAGCCTCTGGGAACCTGCTCTGTGTTGGATTTTGGAGTGAGGAGCAAGGCGGCTGAGTGGGGGTCCCCAGAAATAATTCTGCTTTAAATGTGGTGGAGACTGGGAGATGCCCAGGCCAGTGTTAAGTCAACTTTGCATGTCAGAGCCAGCCAGAGTGAGTGCATAATTATGGATTAATATCATCATTTTGGATACGATGATGATGAAAACTCAGAAAAGTTCTGAGCCCCCAGAGGCCAAAAAGGGCTCTCAGAAAGAAGCCTGTGTGTGTGTGTGTGTGTGTGTGTGTGTGTGTGTGTGTGTGTGAAGGGAGGGGCAGCCATCCACTTCTCTGTGGGCACTGCACTAAAGGTCTAGGAGTCAGGGGATGAGTGCTCTAGGCTTAGCTCTCCCCATCACTAACTTGTTCCGAGATCTCAGCCATGTCTTTTTCCTACTCCAGGTCTCAGTTTCTGTATCTGTAAAATGCAATGGTTGGACCAGGGCAGGGATTCTTAACTTTTTATTTCTGTCGCAGATCCCTCTGGCAGTCTAGCAAAGCATATGGGCCCCTTCTCAGATCACGCTTTTAAATTCATAAAATAAAATATGTAGCATTACAAAGGAAATCAATGAGACTGAAAAACAGTTACCAAAATTTTAAAAAACAACAATAACAACAACAAATCCACAGACCCCAGTTAAGAATCCCTACACTAGATAATATTGAAGGTCTAAAATTCCATGACTCACTGGATGTTCTATAAGGTAAAGCTTTATGCTACCGTGATTCTAATAGCTTCTTTTTTGTTGTTATTCAGTTGTTTTAAGCTTGTCTGACTTTTCATGACCCCATTTGGGGTTTTCTTGGTGAAGATAATGGAGTAGTTTGCCATTTCCTTCTCTAATTCATTTTACAGTTGGAGAAACTGAGGCAAAAAGGATTAAGTGACTTGCCCAGGGTCACACAGCTAGAAGTGTTAAGTGTCTGAGACTGATTTGAACTAGGGTCCTCCTGAATTCAAGGCTGTTGCTCTATCCACTGCGCCACCTAGCTGCCCTGTTTCTGTGTTTAAAAGAGAAAAAATCTCTGGCAATTCCTGAATTGCCATATTCCAAAGAGTCTATTCTTGTTCTTTCTCATTGTCAGAGGGAAATGAGGACTAAAAAATGGTAAGTCAGGCTAACAAGAAGAGGCAGAAGTTCAGTCCAAGGGAAAGTGAGGGCAGAAGAATGGGGAGAGGAGGCAGAAGGGCAGGTGGTCAGATGTTTGAATTTGAATTTTACTGTTTTCTCACTAGATGGAGGTCTTTTCTTCCCTGGAGGGAATGTAGGAATAAGAACAGGGATGGGGAAGGAAAAGCTGCAGAATAGGAGAAAAAAATAATTCTCAAGGCAAAGCTGTGTTTTTTTTTTTTTTAATTGCACGATGGGATGTGACTAAAGCACCTGACTTTATCTGTCCATCTGGAATCTCTGCTCTGCTAATAGGTAGCAGAATTGTATATGACAAACAAATGCCATTACCTGCTTTTAATTATATGATCTAAAGAGTCAGTGGTCTCAGATTAAAGAAGATTTAGATTGAAGTATCAGGAAGATGGGTTTAATCTCTGAATTAAACAACATTTACAAGGCTCTTAAAAGGTGCCAAGAACTAGAAATTTTAAAAAAAATTGAAGATAGTCCCTTTCTTCAGGAAGGGAGTGAAGGCTGGGGGAGAGGCACTTTGGTTTGGATAATTGCTAGAATGGCGAATGGAACCTTAGGGGCATAGATTGAGCCACCCTTTCCAATAACAAGAGTAGTATTGATTTGATTAGGAGGGGACTGGGCTAGAATCTAGATAATTGGAGGCATTGTGGTCCAATGAAAAGATGGTAGACTCACTGTCAGAGGATCCAGGCTTGAAGCTTCTTCAATCATGTGTATGTTTTTGGAAAATCTAGAGAAAGGGTACATTTGACTCAAGATCCCACCACTGGTAAGAAGTAAGGCTAAGATGAGAACCCCCATGCTCTGACCCCTTTGTCTATATAGCCATAAAATGCACACAAGATGAAGAATGACTAATAAACAGGAAAGCTTCCTGATGAAGACAATCCTTTGTTAGGGAAAAAGAGAGGTCAGTTATGAAAAATGAAGGTCAGTTATGAGTACTGCTCATTAAGTTAAGGTGGGAGGAGCCTGCCTGCCCAAAAGTATCAGGAGAGAGGAGCAGACTAAGGCTCAACTAAACTGAAAGCAAGGGAAAAGAAGAAAGACACATTGGGAGGGACACTCAGAATCTCCAGTCCTTGTGTTTCTGTCCTTCCCTTTTGTCCCCTAATCCTCTCCTCTATTCCCCAAAAGAAAAAGTGAGGGGTTGCTGACTCATTAGCCCAATTCAGCAGTTTTGTGTGTGGTTGGGGATTTCTTGTTTAGAGGTCTACATATGACAGGATAAAATGTCTGGGATCTTCCTCGGGACAGGCAAAGTCAGGAAAAATTACAGCACCATGGAAATGTCCCTAATCACCTCAAAACACTTCCTTGCAGGAAACAAATCTTTTGCTCAGATTCCTGGATTAAGAGTTTTGTTTCCTTAAAAATCAAGAAACATTATTATTACTGTTATTATCATCTCATACTTGTAAAGCACTATACAAAATGCTTCATAACCATGACTCTGGGGTTCTATTTATAGACGAGGAAACAGGTTCATGGAAGTGATAGAACTGCCCAGGTTCCTATGGTAAGTTAAATACTTTAACTGGAATTCAGACCTAGGTGTCTAACATCAAATACAGTCTTTTTGCCTTAGTTTCTGGCTGCTTTTCAGCATTATGTCTAATTATCTCTTTAAACAGATTAAACACTAATCTAAGGGATTTATTGGTTATCAATGTAGGTAAATTGTTATCTTACTAAGTGGTAATCAACTTAATTCCCTCTGGGGTTAGACACCCCCCTGGAATGAACCCAGAGCCCCTTGTTGGGGGCTCCCTAACCAGCAGAGTATACAAATTTAATGAGTGAGTGTGTGTGTGTGTGTGTGTGTGTGTGTGTGTGTGTGTGATTTAGTGGATTCAGAAAGACCTTAGTCTGAATCCTACCTCTGACGCATTATTCTCTATATGATTCTAAGCAGCTTATTTAACTTCTTAATGCCTCAGGTAATTTTTTAAGGCTATAAAATTGCAGAGTGGATGCTGATTTACTGTAGTAGAATAAGTTACTATTACTATACTAATAAAATCACAAATTAGGGAAAAAAGTAACAGTATCTGCTTTACAAGTTGTTTGTGAAGATCAAATGGGATAATGTATACAAAATATTTTGCAAGATTTAACACACTCTATCAATATGAGTTTTTCTTATTCCAGATATCCAGTGGTTCTTAAGTTCCCCAATGTGGGTACACATCATTTAGCAAGCGACTATATTAGCAAGCCTATTAGAGCTAAGCCCTAGTATTGCTCCTGGGATGGCAATCCCATTTCATCCAAGCTAGTCTGTCTTATTTGTCCATATAATCTTTCTGTAAATTTATCACAAGGTCCAACCAACCTTCTGCTGACTTTCCTCAAAGGCTTTTGACATTTTGCCAATCCATCTTCTTTTTCATTGGATCATAACTATAGAGTCAAAAGGGACCTTAGGGTTATCACAGTCCAATCCTAACCCTAAATACATGTGTGACCTTGAACAAAACATTTAACTTCCAGAGGTCTCAGTTATCTCATATGTAAAGTGAAAGGAGGACTGAGCTCTCCTCAAACCTCTCTGAACATTTTAAAATAATTCCATAAAACAATTCATGAGGTGGCAGAACTCATAAGAGGACAGGGTCAAATAATTTCCCAATCAAAGACAATTTAGAAGGTCTGCAGGAAAGGTCTATCTCACCTAGGTGAGAGTGGAGCATGATCCAGCACAGACTTCCCTCTCCCCACCCCACCCCCTGCACAGACTTTCATCACGCTTCAGAGCAAAAAAGAGTGTTTTGGTTATTTACAGATCAGAGTATAGATTAGGAGAATAGTAACTGCACTTCTCTTTAGATCACACAGCCTTGGAAGAACTGCAAATTTATAGGTTCCTAGAAGTATCTCTGAAAACAACTGCATAAAACCTCTAAAGCTTAGGAGAATACACGTCTTCTACCCTGGAAGCAGAACCCTATTTTAACTAAAAGTTAAAAGTTAAGTAATAGGATAGGAAAATGAGCAAACAACAGAAATAAAATTTTGACCATAGAAAGTTACTATGTTGACAAAGAAGATCAAAACATATACTTAGAAGAAAGTAACAGAGTCAAAACACAAACAGAAGAAAGTAACAGAGTCAAAGCTTGGATATCCAAAAACTCCAAGAAAAATATGAATTAGTCTCAGGCCATGAAAGAGCTCAAAAAGGATTTTGAAAATCAAGAAAGAAAAGTTTTTGCACAAACTCAATATACAAAAATCGTATGTAAAACAGAAAACTAGGGAAATGTTTTTGAACAAGTATCTCTGATAAATCAAGGCCACATTTCTTGAATATATAGAGAATTGAGTCGAATTTATAAAAATACAAGTTGTTTCCCAAACTGACAAATGATTAAAGGACATGAACAGGCAGTTTTCAGACAAAGAAATCAAAGCTATCCATAATCATATGAAAAAATGCTCTAAATCACTACTGAGCAGAGAAATACAAATTAAAATAACTCTGAGGTACCAACTCACACATATCAGAATGGCTAATATAATAATATCATGTAATGGCTAATATAACAAAAAAGGAAAATGATGGATGTTGGAAGGGACATGGGAAAACTGGGACACATACTTCTGATGTAGTTGAGAACTGATTCAATCATTCTTTAGAACAATTTGGAGCTATATCCAAAGGATTATAAAATTGCACACCTTTTGACCTAGTAGTACCATTACTAGGTCTGTATCCAAAAACAGATTTAAAAACAAAGGGGAAAAGGGCAGAAATATTTATAGAGCTCTTTTCTAGTGGCAGGGACTCTTTTCTGAAGGCAAAAAATCAGAAGTTGAGGACATGCCCATCAATTGGGGAAGGGCTAAACAAGTTGTGACATATGGTTGTAATGGAATATTATTGTACTATAAGAAATGTCAAGCAGTATAATTTCTGAAAAACCTGGAAAGGCTTATATGAACTGATGCACAATAAAGTAAACAGAAGCAGGAGAATGGTGCACAGAGTAACATCAGTATTGTTTGATGAAGAACTGTGAAAGACTTAGCAGTTCTTAATAATATAATGATCTAAGATCAAAGGACTAATGATGAAGCATACTATTTATCTCCAAAAAAATGATATTGATTGAATACAGACTGAGGCATTTTATTTTTTAATTTCTATTTTTCATTTTTTCTTTTATTCAGATAGTCTTATATAAAATGACTAATATGACATGTTTTACATAATTGTACATGTATAATCTATATCTGATTGTTTACTATCTCAGGAAGTGAGAAGAGGTGGGAGAAAAGAGTAGAATTTGGAACTCAACATTTTTAATAAAATTTTTTAAAAAAAGTTTTAAATAAGAAAGATAGAAAAATTAGGAAGAGAAATGAGAAAATCCTAAAAAAGAGAGTCAACACCTTGGTAAAGGTGACACAAAAAAATACTGAAGAAAATAACACTTAAAAAAATAAGCTTAAGCCAAATGGTAAAAGAGGTTCAAAAAGTCAATGAGGGGAAGAATTCCTTGAAAAGTAGAATTGGCCAAATGGGAAAAGAGGAACAAAATTGACTGAAGAAAAAAAGAAATCCTTAAAAAGTAGAATAGGCCAAAGGGGTAAGGAGGTACAAAAGCTCACTGAAGAAAATCATTACTTAACAATTAGAATTGAGCAAATGAAAGCTAGTGATCTTATAAGAAATTAAGAAACAATAAAACAAAATAAAAAGAATGAAAAAATAGTAGACAATGTAAAATATCTTATTAGGAAAACAATTGGCTTGGAAAGTAGATCCTGGACAGCAGAATGATTTCAGAAAGGCCTGGAGAGACTTACTGATGCTAAGTAAAATGAACAGAACCAAGAGAAATTATACACAGCAACAAGAAGAGTATGTGATGACCAATTCTGATGGATTTTACTCTTTTCAACAGCAAGGTGATTCAGGCCAATTCCAATGGAATTGTGATGAATAGTGCCATCTGTATCCAGAAAGAGGACTGTGAAAATAAAAAGCTTTTTTTTTTTTAAAAGATATATCAGAAAAGAAAAAGTCTCAAAAAATAAAATGTCATTGTATCATTAGCACAATGTTCAATATATTATGACCATTTAATAAATGCTAGTCAAAAGTTCAATGGGTGAATAAATTTTAAAAAATGAATATATTAAAAAAGAAAATAGATCCTGGAGAAATCATTTGGATTACCTGAAAGCCATGATAAAAAAAAAAAGACTCTAGCCTAAATATCATCTTTCAAGAAATTATCAAGGAAAACTCCCCCGATATTGTACAATCAGAGGGTAAAATAGAAATTGAAACAATCCACCAATCACTTCCTGAAAGACAGCCTAAAACGAAAACTTCCAGGAATATTAGAATCAAGTTACAGAACTTCCAGATCAAGGAAAGACTATTGAAAACAGCCTGAAAGAAACAATTCAAAATTCATGAAACCACAATCAGAATAACACAAGATTTAGCAGCTTTTACATTAAAGAATAGAAGGACTTGGAATACAATATTCTATATGGCAAAGGAGTTAGAATTACAACCAGGAATCACTTGTCCAACAAAATTAAGTATAATCCTTCAGAGGAAAAAGTGGATATTCAATAAAATAGAGGACTTTTGATCATTTTTGATGAAAAGACCAGAAGTGAATTAAAAAATCTGACTTTCAAGTACAAGACTCAAAAGAAGCATAAAAAGGCAAACAAGAAAAGGAAATAATAAGGGACTTAAGATTAAACTGTTTACATTCCTACATAAGAAGATGATACTTATAAAAAAATTTCTCATTAAGGAAGTTAGGAGTATATATAGACAGAGGACATGAGTATGAGTTGAATATGAGGGGATGATATCTAAAAATAAAAGTAAGGGTTGAAAAAGAAGAATGCACTTTGAGGGAGAGGTAGAATGTGATAAATTATCTTACATAAAAAAAAGTGGGAATAAACTTTTACAGTAGAAAGGAAATGGGAGCCATGGGAAGAAGTGAGTGAACCTTACTCTTAACAGGATTGTCTCAAAGAAAGAATAACATACACACTTCATTGGATATAGAAATACATCTTACTCTATAGGAAACTAGGAGGGGAAGGGGATAAGAGAAAGGGGGGGAGAAGATGATAATAGAAAAGATAGATTGGGGAGAGTGTAGTCAAAAGCAGAACTCTTTAAGAAAAAAATTTTTAGGCTATAGATGTGTAGTCATGTAAAACATCTCCATAATGGTCATGTTGTGAAAGAAAATAGAAACAAATTTTAAAAATCCAAAACACCTCAAGAAAAATAAAGTTTAAAAAAGTATGCTTCAATCTGCATTCAGATACCATCACTTCTTTCTCTGAATATGGATAGAAGTTTTCATCATAAGTATTTCCATGTTGTCTTGGATCATTGTATTGTTGAGAATAGTTATGTCATTCACATCTGATCATTTTACAAAAAAGCAAAACACTTTTGAAAGAATAAATGGGAGGGGCAGGAAATAGGATGGAGGAAAATACATTTAGCAATTATGACTGTGAAAAAAACTTTGAAGCAAGTTTCTCGGATAAAGGCCTCATTTTTCAAATATATTAGAAAGCTGAGCCAATTTTTACATCTAAATGTAGGCTAGGAAAAGAAGATGGCCTGGTCAATTGGTGAGGACCGCCAGAGTCTTCCACTGGAATCCTTGTGAAGTCAGGAGAAAGTAAGGAAGGCCTTTCCACATACTGGATGGATTTCTGCATGGGCAAGCACAGATGGACCATGATCACCATGGGGGTCACCACTGCAATGTCATCCTGGACTAACAGAGTCGGGGGCTTGGGCCAAAGGTCACAGAGTCATGAGGCCCACTTATAATGAGACCCTCACTTTTTAATCTTTAAGTCTAATGCTTTTCCCATATATCATACAATTGTCCACACAGCTGATTTATTATCATCTCTTTTTTCTTACTAAACTCCCCGGGTACTGTCAGCAAGCAGGGCCGAGCTGCCAGAGAAGCCAGCCTTTAAAACAAGGGGACTTGTTTTTCCTCGCTACCGCCCACAAGGTACAGATCACAAGCCACAGATGTACATGTACATCTTTATATATTGTCTCTGTACCATGCCAAAGTAGGGTGCTATGCAGCAGCGCCCACGTGCTCCCTTGGTGCCATGGAGGCAGGCAAGCTTGTCCCCAAGTCCCTTATTCTCCTCAGATCTTCAGCACCGGGTTGCCTGGATTTTTTCACCCTCAAATGTCAGAAAAACACTTCTTGAGTCCAGTCTGAAGGACTTAGTGCTGTAGAATTACATTCCAGTAGAATGTAATCTCCTAGAGGACAAGACCTCTCTGTTCTTGCCTCTGTCTCAGTCTGCCCATCTCTGTCTCCCCTCTCTTCCTTTGTCTCCGTCCCTCATTTTCTTCTTGTCCTTTCTGTGTCTCTCTCAATCTCCTCCTCCTGCTCTCTCTCTTTCTTTGTCTCTGTTTCTGTCTCTCCTCTCTCTATCTCTGTCTTTGTTTTGGACTTTTACTCTCTGTCTCTGTCTCTCTCTCTCTCTGTCTCTCTCTCTGTCTCTCTCTCTGTCTCTCTCTCTGTCTCTCTCTCTGTCTCTCTCTCTGTCTCTCTCTCATTTGCATAGACAGCTCCCAGTGAGAAAACTCCCTTTACCAAAGCAGGCCATTGCCTATCTTCCCATCTTCTTGTCTTACAGAGTTCCCTGGGAGCATTGAGGCAGGCAATGTCCTGCCTATGGCCACACAGCCAGGAGGTGTCAGAAGCAGGCCTTCTGATCCCAAGCATCCCTGACTTCCTGGCCAATTTTCTCTCTCCCTTGAGCCATGCAGCCTCCCTTGTTCCATTGCAACTGCTTCATAGATTATTTTAAAAATTTAATTACCTTGTATTGAAGCAGTATGCCCATAAAGAAAGCACCCTGTGAAATCAGAAAATCTGGGTTCAAATTCTGAGTTTCAAACTTCTGCTCTTTCTGGCTCTAGGTGGCTTAGGCAAGTAAATTTATTTCTCTGGGGCCTTGATCATATGACTAGAGCCAGAAAAGGACCTCATTAAGTCCAACCCACATCAGGAAACTGAGGCCCAAAGAAGTTAAATGTTTTTCATAGCTAGTAAATGTACTGAGGCAGAATTTGAACCCAGGTTCAAGTCTAACTCTCTGGTACCCTCCCAGAGCTGTCAAATTCACAGCCTAGGGGCTCATGGGCAGTTCCAAACTCCCAGTGCAGCCCAAACTAGATGAGAATGTAATTGGAAAATGTTTAACAAAATAATAAAAATAAGATAGACCATAGATGATGTTGATCTGTGGTTCTAAGTCAATATGTGGTCAGCAGAAACCTGATTCTATCTGTGTGACGACTCCACATGGTCTCCATAAATGATGGGGTTTGACCAGATGCTCTCTAAGGACCCCCCCTCTCAATTCTAAATCCTTTGATCTGGTTTGAGGCCTGACTCCAGCAGGAGGACAATCTTGGTCAAATCCCTTAATTCTCCGGAGTCTTAGTTCCCTCATCTGGAAAACAGGCCCACCGGGATGGAGGCGGAGGATGGGGGCAACTTCAGGGAATTAGGAGGAAGGCACTGTCAACCTGGAAGCTTCTGCTGTTATTTGCTTTCTTCTTGAAGGTAGAGAAAAGGACAAGAACCAATCCTCCTCCCTCCGTTTTCCCCCTCCCCATCCCGCCCCCCAGGAGACCTTCTGAAAGGGAGGTGGGTGTGGAAGAACGTGGAGGGGAGGGGAGAGAGCGTGAGGGAGCAGGGAGTGAGTGAGGGAGCCAGCGGATGTCACAGCTTACCTCAGAGCCTGAATTAGAAGCCAGAAAAAAAAATCACAGCAGGAAATAATGTGTTCCCTAAAATAGCAGCATCACATGGGCCTGAGGCCTGGAGTAGGGATGGAGGAGATTGCTCCCTCATTCCTCCCCAGCAGCAGCTTGATGAGTGGCTGGGAGCCACTGTATTTATGTAACAAAGGGCAGGAAGGACCGAGATAGCGTTCTAGCTGCCGCTTGGGGTGGCCATGGGGGGGGGGGGGGGCAGCCTCTTGACATTTCTGGCTTCAATGGGAAGGAAGAGTTGTTCTTTCTCATCCTGGGTCCCCCCCCTTCCACTCCCCCTTCCTTTGGTTGGCCATCTGGACTGATGGGTATTTGAACGCAGTCGTGGCCTTCTGCTTATTGCAGAGTCTTACTGCAATGCTTCCCCTCTCTGAGCCGTGGTACTGAGTCCTCCTGGATGCATTTGATTAGGAAGCCAGGAGGTCTTAACTTCCGCTTTGCCCCTGGTGCTTCAAAGGCTGCTTCTTGCAAGAAGCCTTTCTCAGTCCCCGACTCTACCCCTCAGCCGCAGCTGCTAGTGACTTTTTCTCTATGACTACTTTCCATCCATGCCTATTTATGATGTTAATGTCTTGTGTGTGCGTTTTGCACATATTTTGTATTCATTTTTTTGGAGACAATCAGGGTTGTGATTTGCCCAGGGTCACACAGTTACCAAATATTTGAGGTTAGATGTGCTGCACCACCTAGCTATCTCCAATGAGAATAAAAACTCCTTGAAAAAATGATTTTTTTTTCTTTATATTCCCAGAAATTAACACAGTCCCTGGCACTTAAATGCTTATTGTTAGCTCCATTTGTCAGGCCTCCCCCTCCACCAATTGGGTTGACTACCTAACAGGGACAACATGGGTGACTAAGAAAGAAAAGACAATTTCAAATTTTAAATTAGAAGACAGAAATTGAACAGAGGACAAGGAATGAATGCTAACGATATTAGGATAGAAATGAGGAGGACTTTAGTCTTTTGACCAAAAGAGAGGTTATAAAAATGTCTCATAGTCACACAGAAGTTAAATTTTTCCAAAATGCCTTATATACATTATCTCAGTTGAAATTCACAACAATGCTATGAGGGAGGTGCTTTTATTCCCAGGAATAAATGATTTGCCCGAGCCCACACTCAGTGTGTATTAGAATTTGAACTCAGGCCTTCCTGACTTCAAGTCCAGTGAACCATTCACTGCCTCTCAGAAAGGGTATGGGGGATGGAAGCAAGGATGGTCTCAGTCCCTGCAACAAGGACTGTCTACTCATGGACCTGAATAGAGATTTGAAGGTCTGGGAATTCAATATATTTTACTCATCTGAAATCTGTGATTTAGAAAACAATGGGGAAAATGTAGAAGTAGCATGTGTTGGAGAGTTTGGGATTTAAGATATAAGAATGAACTACATTTTGAATCCTGACTTTAATTGTGTGATACATAGGCAAACAATTTAATTTCTCTGAGCTTCAGTTTCCTTTGTAAGGGGTAGCTCTTGTTGAGTTTTGTTTCACAAAAGCTTGGGACTCATTGGCAGATGTCATCTGGGATACATCTTCCATCAGCAGAAGTGGTATGTGAGTCCTCAATGTAGTGTGGTACTAAATAAGGGCTCTGATTGGTAGAGAATATAAGTTTGGAGAGTCAGACACTGGTAACTGTGGAGCAATGTATAGGACAGCATGGACCAAGGAAGAAAAATATATCTTTATAGTTGAGGATGGCAAAAGAGGCCATTTCGAAGCATATGATTCATGGCTCCTAGATCCCCAATGTAGCATCTGGACCTTAGTGACTCCAGAGTTGAGGTGAGAACTGTCAACTGTCTTCCCACCTGCCCCCCAAAGAGTACTAGGAATGATGCTCAAAGAGGAAAATGGCATTGTGGAACTATGAACTCATCCCATGAATATATCTATTTTTCTCCTCTGACACTGTCCTGGTGTAAGTCTCATTATTTTATCCTTGAATTATTGCAACACCCTCCTGGTATGTATCCCCATCACAAGTCTTTCCCAACTCCAGTCCTTCTACATTCAGCTGTCAAAGTGATCTTAAGGTACAGGTCTGACCTTGTCATTGCCCTGTTGAATAAACTCCAGTGATTCCCTACAAAGATCATTTCCCAGTCCTTCACAACCTGGCTCCATTTGATACTTTTTCTTTTACTTTTTCTTTCTTTTTTCTTTAAGTTTTTTTTTTAATTAAAGCTTTATATTTATAGATCATATGCATGGGTAATTGGCCACTTTTTCTTAAGATGGCAGTCTTCTTAACTTGTACATCTCACTAGGCAATCTGAGATCCAGCAACAACCACCTTACTATTCCTCAAATAAGACATCCCATCTTCCATTTCTGGATATTTTCTCTGGCTGTTTCCCATGCATGGAATGCTCCACTTCCCTCCAGCTTCCCTAATGTCTTTCAAGTCCCAACTAAAATCCCACGTTCCACAGGAAACCTTTCCCAATCCTTTTAAATTCTAAATCCTGTTTGTTATAACATATCTTGTTTGTCCATAAATGTTTGTTTATTGTCCTCCCCATTAGATTGTGAGCTCCTTGAGGCAAGAACTGTCTTTAGCCTTTCTTAATAAATGTTTATTGCCTGCCTGCCAGACTGAAATGACTCTGCCTTCCAGAAAATGCTGGGATATAATAGACCTCAAAGGAGAATTAGATAGTAATTCCCTTGGACCTTTAGGAAATGGTCCCATTTACATATGAGTATAAGAAATGTTCCACTACTTAATTCTCTTCTATGTAATTTTAATTATTTCATAGCTTAATTAAATAACATTTATAATGCATCTCTGATGTGTTTTATATATGAAATATAGTAACAACTTGGATGTGGACTTCAGTCATGAGCTAAATAGTTAACATTTCCATCTCCTTACCAGCCATACTGAACACAAGAGTAACCTGAGAGAGTGAGGGGTGGGAGTGGGGGAGATATGGAAAACGGTAATGAAAACACTTATATTTTCTATCTCACCGGCTTGTTATGAAAAAAAAAGCTTTGTAAACAATTAAATACTATAGACTTGTGATTTTAAAAAAAATTGTCATTATACCCTGGTACCCCTGGATAAAGAACTTCTTTCTAGGCATCTGTTTTCCCATCTTCAGAATGAAGCAGTTGGACTAAACGGGAGATTTGCGACTCTTAAAGCACTACATAAATGCTAACTATTTCAGTAAATTGTGTGACGAATGAAAAAAGGGTTTCTGGTAGAAATTTTTAGGAAAGCCTGCCTACTCTCTTCTCCTATTTTCATCAAGAACACACTCAATGTAGGTATAGGTCATTTTCAAGAAGATTTTATAATGATGAGTTAGAAGGCACATGGATCACAATTATTGATAGTCCATTAATTGCTTTTTTGGAGATATTAACGCTACCTTTGATTCCCCTCCCCCATTCCTTTAGTATTTTTAACCTGAGATATTTTACAAAAGGATTCCTCAATGCCTTCTAGATTGTTTCACTTTATACACAAATTTCCTTGGTGTATATTTGGCCTGGTCTAGATACTTTTCCTGACATTCTTTTCTTAATAGGTGCCATGCCTACTTCTTTATATGAATATATGCAATGGGGATGTGAGAATCTAAATGCAGTGATTCCACTGTTATTTAAAACAGAAGAGTATAGAAGTGATTACCAGTCTGCTCCATTTTCTATTTTTTATTTGTAATAATGTTGCCTAGTTGGGTTTCATGCCAAGCTTCCCACAAAATTGTTTTCATCTTTATTGCATTTTGTCAGCAAAACTGCTTATAATCTTTTATATTCTATTTATGTTATAAACAAGTGTGTTTATATTCTAAATTTTTCTTGCCCTTAGTTACCATTTCTCTCTGCTTTGCAAGGAGACCAAGTGTTTTGCTGATTAAGGCAGTTTTTGGATTCTTTAAATCTCTTCTTTGTGGCAATGATCTTACACTAGTTAAACTTTTTCAGGAACTAGTGATAACCAGGTTCAATATTTTTGCTTTTTTCCACTTCTCATTTGACGTCAACAACTTATTTAAAGAGGTTGAGTTGAAGTCATTCCTTTTGAATACACTTTTTAAAAATCCATACTTCTAATTTGATTTGATTTTGACCATTGCTCTAATTAGTAGATGATCTGATTACACACGGGCATTTAATTCTGATATGACTCCTACGTCAGTAAGTAATCACTTCCCATCTGTTAAGATGTAGTCAATTTCATTTTTTCCCTCTGATATTATTCAGTGCCTGCCAAATTTAGTGAAGTCATCCAGTGCCTTCCAACTCTTCCTAAGGAAAGTATTCATGATACCAAGGCACAACACTTCCCAGGAGACTCCAAACCTCGGGCTTCTGTCACTTCTTAAACCTGAGAACAGTGTTTAATAACATGTATTTTTTAATCTTTCTCTTGCCCATCCCGGTACTGAAGTTATCAAATGTCAAAGCAGATGTTGTTTGGATGATCTTGTCAAGTTTGCCATCCTTTGTCTACCTTATGTTTCTCCCTCCTCTGTGGCAGATATAACTTTGTGGGCTACAATTTCAAGGTGGCAGGAGGTCTCAGTAGTGTCCCAGGGGCCCATCTTAGGCCCTGTGCTGTTTTTAACCTTTTTTATTAATGACTTGAATAAAGGCATAGATGATATGTCCATCATATTTGCAGATGATACAAAGTTAGAAGGGAAAGCTGATGGGGTAAATGACAGAGTTAAAATCCAAAGGGATCTTGGCAGGTTAGAGCATTGGACTGAATCTGATAAAATGAAATTTAATAGGGATAGATGGAAAGACTTACACGTGGGTACCAACAAATCAATTTTATAAGATAGGGAGGTAAAAAAGATCTTGGGGTTTTAGTGTCACACACATTTATTTATTTATTTTTCATAGTTTTTATTTACCAGATACATGCATGGGTAATTTTACAACCATTTGTTCCAATTTTTCCCCTCCTTTCCCCTCCCCCAGATGGCAGGTTGACCATGCTATGTTAGAGTATAAATTAAATACAATATATGTATACATGACCAAACAGTTGTTTTGCTGAACAAAAAAGAATCGGACTTTGAAATAGTGTACAATTAGCCTGTGAAGGAAATAAAAAGTACAGGTGGACAAAATTAGAGGGATTGGGAATTTTATGTAGTGGTTCATAGTCATCTCCCAGAGTTCTTTTGCTGGGTGTAGCTGGTTCAGTTCATTACTGCTCTATTGGAACTGATTTGGTTCATCTCATTGTTGGAGAGAATTGATCATCATATAGTATTGTTGTTGAAGAATATACTGATCTCTTGGTCCTGCTCATTTCACTCAGCATCAGTTCCTGTAAGTCTCTCCAGGCCTTTCTGAAATCCTCCTGCTAGTCATTTCTTGCAGAACAATAATATTCCATAACACTCATATACCACAATTTATTCAGCCAATCTCCAATTGATGGGCATCCACTTAGTTTCCAGTTTCTGGCCACCACAAAGAGGTTAGCACACATTTATTAAGTGTTTACTATGATCCCAGCACTTGCTAAATCCTGGAAATGAAAAACAATACAGTAATTCCTGTCCTTAATGAGATTGGGTTCTAATGGGGGAGACAACACGTAAACAATTAGATGTGTACAAAGTAAATAGAGTGAATGAAGTTAATCTGAAAGGGGGAGGTATTATCAAGGTGAGGGAACTGGGAAAGGCATGAGTTGAATTGGAAGTCAGGAAAAACAAGGGGTAGGAGTGAAGGTAGGAGTGAGGGGAAGCAGGGCACACCTTTTGGTGTGAGGATGACATGAGATAGTCTCATTTCAACCAGAGTAGAGAGACGCAGAGGGAACATGGTTAGGTTTCCTTATGAAACCTTTACCATATTGGAAGAATTCTCATATGTACTTTTCATGTCAGAAAAGAGAGAGAAGTGGGTGTTCATGTCCCAGGATAGAGAGAAAAAAATTGTAGTTAGTTGCTGTCATATTAACTCTGAGAGGAATGTTACTAAACCCTCAGAATTAGAGATAGGTCAGTGAGACAATAATACTTTCAGAGTGTTCCCTAGATATGAAGAAGGGAAAAGCTCTCTAGAAAATCTGGAGGCTGGTAAGCAGAGATATGCCTTACCTCTCTTCCCAGAACTTCCCAGTCACCCCTATCTGGAGGACTGGAGGAACCCAATTATACAAGGTCTGAGGATGGTGAAAGAAAGGATTCTGTGACTAGGATCCCCAAAATGTAACTTTTGGCATTTTTCATCAAGTCCAGTTTCTCCAGATAGAATATAAGGTCCTTGAAGGCAAGGGCTATTTAGATTTTGTCTTTATAACCCCAACACTTGGTAGAATAGGGCTCTTCCTTGCCTCTGGAGGGCTTTAGGCTCAGCAAAGAATGGGGGGGGGACTGTCAGAGAATGATTCATATATGTCCAGAAGCTGACCCTCCCAATCTCTCCTAATTAACTAAAAAGGGGGGGCTGCTTCAGTTGGGGTGGAGAAATACCCCTTATACTAGCACAGTCCATCACACGTAGCATTTATAAATGCTTGTCAACTGATTGGGTGATAAAGAGTATCAAAGGCAAAGCAGTATGGTATAGTGGAAAGAGCACCAGAGCGGTTCTCATCCTTGCTCTAACCACTGGTCCTCTAGAAAGATCGCTGGACTTGGAGTCGAGAGCTGTGTGACCTTGGGCAAAAGACTTATACTCTCTGGGCCACAGTTCCCACATCTGAAAATTGGGGTATTGTTCAAGGTGACTTCTCTTTCCTTCTAGCTCTAGATTTATGATGATGATAATTATAGTGATTAATTAATTTCATGATCTTCATTTCTCTGGGACTTATTTTCCTTATGAGGATATGGGGGATCAAATGATTTTTTAAGTTCCCTTCCAGCTGGAGCTGGAAGTCTATGATTTTCTCAAAATGAAGAGTTTTGGAGGTGGAAAGTGGAAAATAAGAACTATAGATGCAGTGGGAAGAGAGTTACTTGGGATGTGTCCAGACATAAACTTGAAGAGAACATTGAGGTCAAAAATCAGATTGTAAAGGGTGGAGGAGTGGATGAGAGGAAAGGAAATGGAGGTAGCAGCTTTTTCAAGGAGTTTGGCTGAGAAAAGGAGAAGAAAGATAGGATGACAGTTTGAGAGGATGATAGAATGGAGTGAATTTTTTTAAGGATGAGGGATATATGGGCAGGCTTGACAGTAACAGTAGAAGTTAAAGAACATAAAAAGAGGATGATAGAAAATGCAATCTACTGGATCCAATATACATATACAAGTGTTAGCCTTGACAAAGAGAAAGGTACCTTCTCAGTCAGTCAGGGACTCTCTTTCCCCCCCCCCCCTATTTATTTATTTGTTTGTTTGCAAAGCATATGCATGCGTAATTTTTCCAACATTGATCTTTGCATAATCTTTTGTTCCAAATTTTCCCCTCCTTTCCCCCACCCCTTCCCTTAGCTGGCAGGTAGTCCAATGCATGTTAATATGTTGAAATAACGTTAAATCCATTATATGTATACATATTAACAGAAAAATCAGATCAAGAAGGAAGAAAAAGAAAAACTGAGAAAAAAATGCAAGTGAATAACAACAAAAAGAGTGAAAATGCAATATTGTGAACCACACTCAATTCTTGTAGTCCTCTCTCTGGGTGTAGATGGCTCTCTTCATCACAAGATCATTGGAATTGGTCTGAATCAGTTCATTGTTGAAGAGAGCCATGATCATTGCATAGTCTTCTAGTTGCCATGTATAATGATCTGGTTCTACTCATTTCACCGAGCATCAGTTCATGTAAGTCTCCCTGGGCCTCTCTGAAATCATCCTTTCTTATGGAACAACAATATTCCATAACTTCATATACCATAACTTATTTAGTCATTCTCCAGCTGATGAGCATCCACTCAGTTTCCAGTTTCTTTCCACTGCAAAGAGGACTGCCACAAACATTTTTGCACATGTGGTTCCCTTTCCCTCCTTTAAGATTTCTTTGGGATACAGGTCCGTCCAGTAGTAACATAGTTCCAAACTGCTCTCCAGAATGGCTGAATCTGTTCACAGTAGGGACTCCCTTTTGAGAGAAAGGAGTCATCAGTGCTCTAGGTCTGAGATTAGTTATTATAATGAAGTCAAGTTCAATGACTTTTTATTGCTATTTTCATTCACATTATTGGAGTCATTGTATAAATTGTTCTAAATCTGATTACTTCATTTTGTATCATCTCATACCAGTGTTCCCTGTTTGCCTGAATTCCTCATGTTCATCATCATTATTGCTTATCACGCAGGAACATTCCCTCTCATTCATACACCACAATTTGTTCAAGCCACTTCCTAACAAGATTCCAACTTTGTTTCCAAATGTTTCCATCATATAAAAGACCATCCGTTATTTATTTTATTTTTTATTGATGTTTTCTGCTTCTTACATCACCATGTTCCAAAGACTACCAGTTATTTATTTTATTTTTTATTAATGTTTTTTTGTTTCTTACATCACCATGGTATCCCATGTATCCCTCTTGCCTCTCCCTTCTCAAGAGTCATCCCATATGACACTTAGTTTTATTTTTAGAGAAGAAAAAAAAAGTCAGCACAAATGACTGATATACTGAGAAAGTCTGAAAACTTGTGCAGTGGGTAACACCTGTGAGCAAGACAGTTAGTACTGTCAATATTCTTTTTCAGATCAACGTCAATAAATTTTAGGACTAATGGCCACCAAGCCACAATTGCATCCCAGTTTAGTTACTGTAATCCTTCTTTCATCCTTCATCCCAACTGCGTGGAGAGATAATGAAGCAGAAGTAGAAAAAAGAGGATGTGGATTCAAATCTTATCTGTGTAACCCTGGGCAAATTGTTTATTCTTCCTGGATGTCAGTTTTCTCAGCTATAAATTGAGGGTATGATTTCTTAAGTTCCTTCTAGTTTTAAATCCATAATTCTATGAAATCCTTGTCATTATGAGTGGACACGGATGATCTGTTTAATTCAAATATTAAATTCTCAAATGCATTCACAAACTCATCACTTTGTCCTCCAGCTCAGAAATCATTTACCATTTATTTATTTATTTATTTAACCATCTCAACTCTGCAACTCTTTCCCTGGGATCTGCATTTTGCTGAGAGGCCCCTTTAGCTCTGTCTCAATCTCTAATATATTCAATGGGGTATAGCTAAAAAGATCAAGATGTGGGTCTCTTTTCAGATAGATAATAAGATATGGGTCTGTATTATTTGAGACTTTCCAATGCCAATATCTTTTTGAGCACTTTGCTTTTAGAATTTTTATTGATTAGAGTAGATATAGGCAGGGAATTATTATACTCAGAGATACTTCCCCCTTCAATACTTTAGCAATTATAGAAGTTTTCTAGTTTCTCATTGGATAAGCTTATGCATAATTGGTGAAATGATCTGTCAGTCACCATTAAGATCTTACTTAAATTTTTACTCTTCCTTAAAGAATGAAAAAACTCAATGTAGACAAGTCCCAAAGATTGGTCCTTCTATTCATTAGCTGATCATCACAAGTTGGCATAGTGGACACAAGTATCAAACTTCTTAATGATATCTGCTGTCATCTTTGGTCAGTAAAATCTTTTCTTACTAGCTTCGGGGTCCAGTCAATGCAAATGGACAAAGTCATCATGTAGGGCTTTTGTGGCCATAGGATGATATGTTCTGGGTATCAACAACTAGTTCCTGTTTCTATGTGCAATATTGCACTCCACTGCCTAGTTCCAGATTTTGGCAATTTCCTATTATTAAGGTATCTTCTGACAATTGGAACTTGAATATTTTAGCATCATTTCCCTGCTTTTTTTTTGTTTGTTTGTTTTAACTTATATCCTCTCCTAGTCCTTCATCATTCATTTGCCCTCTTTGCTAGTCATCCACAGATAACTGAAATAAAGAATCTGATCCAATAAGAAAAAATTCACATGTAGAGTTTCTTTCAGTTCTCTCTTCCTCTTATTTATTCTCTCACATACTAGAACATTTGTTTCCCCTAGTCCCTTACAAGTCCTTGACAATTAATTTTTATGTTTTTTTTCTCTTACTATTAGAACTTAAGGGATCTTTTGAAGGTCATTTTAATTTGTTTTGTGCTTGGGATTTTTAGTGATGGTTGCCTTTGAACTCTCTGAAGCAGATTTCTGTTGATATTGCCCAGAAATAGTGGAATTTTTTATGCCTCAGTCATTAATTTTGTGCTTAGTCACATATAAATTTATTTTCAGTGGGACATTTTTCAGGGTTTCAATTTTTTTTTTTGGTAGATTATAAGATTCCATGATTCTTAACCATATAACAACCATATAACATGCAAAGATACAGATTTTGGTAAGCTAGGTGGTGCACTAGAGAGAGCACTAGCTCTGGAGTCAAAAGGATCTGAGTTCAAATATGGTCTCAGACACTTGATACCTACTAGCTGTGTTATCCTGGACAAGTCACTTAACCCTAATTGCTTCTCCACCCCCCAAAAAAAGATGGATCTTTGTCTCAGAGAGAAATGTTATAATTTACTAAAAATGGTCCAGCCTGTATCCCTCCTTATGTCAGATTAGAAGTCATTTTCCATTTTAAGTACTTGTTCAACATACACACACACACACACACACACACAATTGCACATATACATTATATACATGCATATACACATATACAAACTATCTATATGCATACATATAACGTATGTATGCAACTGTGTGTGTGTGTGTATGTGTATGTTGAACAAGTACTTGTGTGAGGGTCTTGCAGTGGATTGAATGCTGACCTTGGAGTAAAAAAGACCCGAGTTAAAACCCAACTTCAGATATTTACTAGCTATCTGAACTGAGGCTGTCCATTGATTTGGGAATGTCTAAGCAAAGTGTAGTGTATGGATGCAATAATATAAAGAATTCAAAGATGTATAAAATGAGGTAGAATGAATAAGCAGATCCAAAATAACATTTACATGATGATCACAACATATAAAAGAATATAGCTGAATGATTTCAGACCTTGATGCAGGGTTTCATTTACTTCTTTGTAGATTATAGGATTCTATGATTCTTAATCATGACTTGGGAAGCATGTTAACAATGATGTATCCTGCCTATCCCTTATTAGAGAAGTGATGGATAATAAGATCGGAATGAGGCATGTGTTTTCAGACATGACTAATGTACTGATTTATTTTATTTTGTTTTGTTATGAGGGAAAGTTCTGTTGAAGTAGAAATGAGGAATGTCTTTAGGAAGTGATAGCAATGAAAAAGAAAGAAAGAGAGACACACAGAGAGAGAGAGAGAGAGAGAGAGAGAGAGAGAGAGAGAGAGAGAGAGAGAGGAGAGAGAGAGAGCATCAAGCTCCCAATTTTCCTAATCTAGATTGTGCCAAAAGGTATGGCAAATATAGATTTTGCAGAGATCTGATCCCTAGAAAGCTCAGTGTTACTAGTGTATTATTGTTCAAAATAGTACTCCAAACACAACAGGTATCTATCTAGGTGTAATTCTCAACTTCTCACTTTCTCTTACTTCCCATATCCAATTAATTGCAAACTCCTGTCAATTCTACTTTTGCAACATCTTTCAAATGGGAGCCTTTCTCTTCTCTGACACAGTTAACACCTGATGTCAGCCCTAATGACTTCACTTTACTATTGCAGGAGCCTGCTGGTCTGTCTCTGCTTCAAGTCTCTCTCTACTCCAATCTACCTGCCACTCAATTGTCAAAGTACTTTCCTAAAGCCCAAGTCTGACCATGTAACCCCAATTCAATACATTCTAGTGACTCTGTATCACCTTTAGAATCAAATATAAAATCCTATTTATATCTTAAAGCCTTCATAAGCTAGATCTTTATACTTTATATCATCATGCATTCTGTAATCCAGTAACACCAGCCCCCTTGCTGTTCCAGTTGTGAGGACAAAATGAGACCTTTGTAAAGTACTCATTATAGTTCCTAGCACACAGTAGGTGCTTAATAAATGCTTGTTTACTTCCTCCTCCCATCTCCTGACTCCAAGCATTTTCACTCACTGTCCCCCATGTCTCTGTTTTCTCTCCTTCACTTCTTGGCTTCCCTGGCTCCCTTCAAATTTCAGCTAAATTCCCTCCTTCTGCCTTTCCCAGGCTTAGTGCCTTATCTTACTGTCTTCCAACTGAAGCTACCCCATTTATCCTGTATGTCCTGTTTGTACACGGTTGTCTGTGAGGGGTCTCTCGGCACTCCCCCCGCTCTTCGACTGTGAGCTCTTTGAGATCAGGGACTATTTTTTGCCATTCTTTGTATCTCCAGAGCCCAGCACAGTGAGTGCTGGGCTTGGTAGAGTGACAGATTGACTCACTTCAGTTTTGGTGGCTAAGGATACTCCATCCACCAGTGCAGATTGCAATCCTTTTAGATCTTATTACAGTCTTCATAGGAACTTATATTTATGGAAGACTTCATTGTAACCAAGTATTCGCTAATCTATCTCTTCATGAGTGCTATAGCCCTGCTTCCCCCCCACCCCCATTAATTATCTACTGGCTAACACTGTGGGGAGCTTCTCCAAACTTAGAGTAGTCCTTGGCTAACACATACACACACATACATCATCA